>NC_134602.1:20524775-20827805 GCF_037038515.1 Microtus pennsylvanicus
ACCTAGCAGGAAAAAATGTGCTGCATTCCCTCAGAGAGTCAGGTCAAATTAAGGATTGACAAGGTTTTCCACTAAGGAGGAGGCTTATTCCATTTTACCTTCTTTATGCTCCAGGCCCACCCACAAGAGTGATGATGAGGACAGGGAGAAGAAGAGGAGAGGGTGTACCAGAATTCCCTGGTACAATTTTTCACCCAAATTGTAGCCAAATCACCTGACCTGGGACAGCTGATCTACATGCTGGACCCTAACCCGCAGTTTGACAACTCTAACATTTTAACCAAGTTTGTGAAGATGAAGGAACCAACAATAGCCCAGTTACAGGATGGCAGGTTCCTTACAAGATGGGAGTCAGACATCAGTACCATACTGGTATTTGGCGGTTTGATGGGTGTGTAGGGTCTTTGCCAGACTCCACCTAGCATCATGGATTCCCTACTTTACTGATATTATGGAGTTCGGTGCATTCATCATATGTTTGTATGTCACACATTAGTGGGCATCATATGTACATGTTTATCCTGTGTGTGGGTGAGTGTGTTCATGAGTTTTATAGCCCAAGTCCTACAGAACATGATCAATGAAAGGGAACACTGTTTTCCAGATATGGCAGGGCAATTATTTAAATGAACTGACAAGGGTTGGATGGCATGGATAAGACCTATGAGAGTTCAAGGCATACCGAATCCAGGCATGACAAAGTAGGTGGCAGACAGAATTCTGGCAAAACTAAGTAGGTAGCTTGATGTCCAACTTACTGGAGAAGAGCAACTGAGCGGAGACACTTTTCACTAAGCAACATGCTCTAGTGGAGGTCAAACATCCTTTGACTTACAGCCAGTACGAATTAAACCATTCATCTAATGAAACCTAATTTTCTCTGATTTTGAGTATACATTTGTGTCCCTTCCTTATTAATCTACTCTTTATCCTCTTAAGTCCCAACACCTCACACTGATATCGGTCACATCTTTCCATTTGACATGGTTTTCCCTCAAGCTTCATACCGCCCCGAGATCATAAAACTTTTTGTCTCCTCTCCACTGCTTCCTTGACAGCCATCTTGTTCTTTACCACACCACGCATCCCCAGTCCTTTACTCTCCAAGGGGAAAAGACCATAAATCCTGCTTTGTTTTGAGGCATGTATTTCTGTGATGCCCCATCCACCAAACACAATCCATCATTGACCAAATAACACAACATGTTAACAAATTTTTATTCTTTGAGAAAGAATAATACATTGGAAAAGATACCAGGATTCATAGAAGACCTGAGGTATCTCTGAAAAAACACATTCCCAAAGAGAGAATTAAGTCTGCCCCTCAAAATTTGAGAATTTAACAGATCTTCACCAAATCATAGACATAGATATGGAAGTCATTATCAAACTTGATGAAATACACAGAAGGTTTGTTGGGAACTTGGCAAATAATTTTACCTATCTTTTGGGTTCCATCTTTTTTGTTGTACTGCACTCTTTTGCCCTCCAAGGAATCCCTGCCTAATTCCAAAGTCACCTCTACTGGAGAACATTCAGGCGTGATATGGAGGTTGCCTTTAATGGAATCATCATGATGATGGTAAAGGTACAGGACCGGATCATTCTCGTTGACAATGTAGAAACAGGTCGTTATGGTCTGCACCTCATCTGGGACCACGCCACTCCACTCTTCCTTAGAGCCTGGCATGATGTGGAGGTTGCCTTCCAGGTAGTCATCCAGGAGGTGGTAAATGTACAAGACCGGATCTTTCTTGTAGGTAATATAAAACCAGGTCTTCATGATTGGCACCTCTTCTAGGACCATCCCGTTCCAGTCATTCTTAGAGCCATTTGTGCCCATGAATGTATGTTTCACTGCTCTGCCAACTATGGCGTTTGAGAGATGAGTGTCTGTCACCTGAGGAAATGGCACATTATTAGGCAGGATCTTCAGGTTTAAAATCCTTTCATCACTATGAAGCTCCAAGCCATAGACACAATCAATCCCATCATATTTCAACAAATAGAGAGAGGGATATGTTGGCAGTTGATCTAGAATGATGGCTTTCCAATGGGTGACTGGTTCATTGGCTTCCTCCCAGCCATGAGAAATTCTGCGGCCAACAATATTCTCCAGGGCCTCAAAAGGCTTACTAAGTTTTTGCTTCTGGAGCGATGGCCCATTCTTCTTCTGGAGATGTGGCATGCCACTCATCCTAATAGGCATCTTCATCATGGCGGAAGACTTTTTGAGGTAGGCCACAGCACTCCTGTTCCACTGTCTCTTGGCTCTGTTTCTGTGCTTGGGCTTCATAGCTGCCAATCTCTGCATAGGAAGAACTCTTCAGTTTAAATCAGACACAAAGTGGTTTCCTCCACCATAAGTGCCTGCAAGGATAAGAAGGTGAGGATGTGAGGTCAAGGCTCTTTTTAGGAATAACTTTGGAGCAGGTGAAAACGGCAGGGCTGAATAGATTTGGATACCTAAATGGAATATGTTCATAAGAAATTAACAGGAAAATTATCAAACTCTTGTCTACAGCTCAGTATATGTGTATCAGAGACATATTCCTGCTGCAAAATGCAATTGATCTCTACTGAGAAACCTACTTCCTGACTTACTATATCAATGAGAGAGGAAGCTATGCCTATACCTAAAGTGAGAAAGAAATATCTGAACAGATGGCAAAGAATTCAAAGAACAGCCACTCCTCTCCTTACCACTCAATCTACAGGTTAGTTGGCTGATCTATAACCACCTGCCCAAGGTCATGGCACTCCAGTCCACTGTCTCTCTCTATTGTGTCTCCTGATCCAGATCCAGGTTGATTACATAAAGATATTCTGTATCTTCATTAGAGAAGTGAGTACTGTGTGTCAAACTGCCAAAGGAAAGAAACATTAATCTGAGCAACAGCACCTATTAGAAATAATTATCTTTTAAAACACATATGGACAAAGAGGATCTTTGCCATTTAAGTGGACTGAGGAATTGGACATTTTAGCAAAGATAGAGTGGGGAGAATACCCGACATTAACCGTCCCCCAGCTATCAAATATAGGAGCTGTTAACGACATAAATTTTGGACCCAGAGCAGATTTGAAAGAAACCTTTCTTTGACTACAGAGGTCCTAGTTGCTTCCTAAACATATTTACCAAAAGAAAATATCTTGGCTCTCTAGATTCCAACTTCTGGAAATTCGGTTGAACAGTTGTGAAGCCCAAGAGCTGAACTGACCTCCTCAGCCACCGTGAAGATAGTAAGCCCACCTTCACAGAAGACTAGTGCTTCATGTGGAACAGTGTTGCCACCCCCAACCAAAGCTTTGTGACATCATCAAGGCTCTACTTATGTCATAAAACTCCTCCTAGCCAGGTTTCTTCCCTACTAACCCCCAGAAATATCCAGCATACAGGTCCTAAAATGCTGCTCATACAGCCCCATGAAGACCCAAAATAAAAACCCCAATCTTCTTCCCAATTACTTGAGTCATATTTTCCAAGTAACTCAACCGCTTTATGTGTTTTTTTTTTTCTGTAAAATAATTTTTGGTCTGAGTCAACAACTCACATGAATGTTTTTTTTTCCTAGCTCCAATGTCCTCATTGGTTATTTTCTATTGATTTTTCCATTACTTCATAATAATAATTATCAAACTTTCCACTTCACAATTTCTCACTATTCCAATTTCTCACCCAAATTGTAACCAAATCACCTGACCTGGGACAGCTGATCTACATGCTGGACCCTAACTCCCAGTTTGACAACTCTAACATTTTAACCAAGTTTGTGAAGATGAAGGAACCAACAATAGCCCAGTTACAGGACGGCAGGTTCCTTACAGGATGGGAGTCAGACATCAGTACCATACTGGTATTTGGCGGTTTGATGGGTGTGTGGGTTCTTTGCCAGACTCCACCTAGCATCATGGATTCCCTACTTTACTGATATTATGGAGTTCGGTGCATTCATCATATGTGTGCATGTCACACACTAGTGGGCATCATATGTACATGTTTATCCTGTGTGTGGGTGAGTGTGTTCATGAGTTTTATAGCCCAAGTCCTACAGAACATGATCAATGAATGGGAACACTGTTTTCCAGATATGGCAGGGCAATTATTTAAATGAACTGACAAGGGTTGGATGGCATGGATAAGACCTTTGAGAGTTCAAGGCATACCGAATCCAGGCATGACAAAGTAGGTGGCAGACTGAATTCTGGCAAAACTAAGTAGGTAGCTTGATGTCCAACTTACTGGAGAAGAGCAACTGAGCGGAGACACTTTTCACTAAGCAACATGCTCTAGTGGAGATCAAACATCCTTTGACTTACAGCCAGTACGAATTAAACCATTCCTCAAATGAAACCTAATTTTCTCTGATTTTGAGTAGACATTTGTGCCCCTTCCTGAAAATCTACTCTTTATACTCTTAAGTCCCAATACCTCACGCTGATATCGGTCACATCTTTCCATTTGACATGGTTTTCCCTCAAGCTTCATACCGCCCCGAGATCATACAACTTTTTGTCCCCTCTCCACTGCTTCCTTGACAGCCATCTTGTCCTTTACCACACCACGCATCCCCAGTCCTTTACTCTCCAAGGGGAAAAGACCATAAATCCTGCTTTGTTTTGAGGCATGTATTTCTGTGATGCCCCATCCACCAAACACAATCCATCATTGACCAAATAACACAACATGTTAACAAATTTTTATTCTTTGAGAAAGAATAATCCATTGGAAAAGATACCAGCATTCATAGAAGACCTGAGGTATCTCTGAAAAAACACATTCCCAAAGAGAGCATTAAGTCTGCCCCTCAAAATTTGAGAATTTAACAGATCTTCACCAAATCATAGACATAGATATGGAAGTCATTATCAAACTTGATGAAATACACAGACGGTTTGTTGGGAACTTGGCAAATAATTTTACCTATCTCTTGGGTTCCATCTTTTTTGTTGTACTGCACTCTTTTGCCCTCCAAGGAATCCCGGCCTAATTCCAAAGTCACCTCTACTGGAGGACATTCGTCTGTCACCTGAGGAAATGGCACATTATTAGGCAGGAGCTTCAGGTTTAAAATCCTTTCATCACTATGAAGCTCCAAGCCATAGACACAATCAATCCCATCATATTTCAACAAATAGAGAGAGGGATATGTTGGCAGTTGATCTAGAATGATGGCTTTCCAATGGGTGACTGGTTCATTGGCTTCCTTCCAGCCATGAGAAATTCTGCGGCCAACAATATTCTCCAGGGCCTCAAAAGGCTTACTAAGTTTTTGCTTCTGGAGCGATGGCCCATTCTTCTTCTGGAGATGTGGCATGCAACTCATACTAAGAGGCATCTTCATCATGACGGGAGACTTTCTGAGATAGGCCACAGCACTCCTGTTCCACTGTCTCTTGGCTCTGTTTCTGTGCTTGGGCTTCATAGCTGCCAATCTCTGCATAGGAAGAACTCTTCAGTTTAAATCAGACACAAAGTGGTTTCCTCCACCATAAGTGCCTGCGAGGATAAGAAGGTGAGGATGTGAGGTCAAGGCTCTTTTTAGGAATAACTTTGGAGCAGGTGAAAAAGGCAGGGCTGAATAGATTTGGATACCTAAATGGAATATGTTCTTAAGAAATTAATAGGAAAATTATCAAACTCTTGTCTACAGGTCAGTATATGTGTATCAGAGACATATTCCTGCTGCAAAATGCAATTGACCTCTACTGAGAAACCTACTTCCTGACTTACTATATCAATGAGTGAGGAAGCTATGCCTATACCTAAAGTGAGAAAGAAATATCTGAACAGATGGCAAAGAATTCCAAGAACAGCCACTCCTCTCCTTACCACTCAAGCTACTGGTTAGTTGGCTGATCTATAACCACCTGCCCAAGGTCATGGCACTCCAGTCCACTGGCTCTCTCTATTGTGTCTCCTGATCCAGATCCAGGTTGATTACATAAAGATATTCTGTATCTTCACTAGAGAAGTGAGTACTGTGAGTCAAACTGCCAAAAGAAAGAAACATTAATCTGTGCAACAGCACCTATTAGAAATAATTATCTTTTAAAACACATATGGACAAAGAGAACCTTTGCCATTTAAGTGGACTGAGGAATTGGACATTTTTAGCAAAGATAGAGTGGGGAGAATACCCGACATTAACCGTCCCCCAGCTATCAAATATAGGAGCTGTTAACGACATAAATTTTGGACCCAGAGCAGATTTGAAAGAAACCTTTCTTTGACTACAGAGGTCCTAGTTGCTTCCTAAACATATTTACCAAAAGAAAATATCTTGGCTCTCTAGATTCCAACTTCTGGAAATTCGGTTGAACAGTTGTGGAGCCCAAGAGCTGAACTGACCTCCTCAGCCACCGTGAAGATAGTAAGCCCACCTTTACAGAAGACTAGTGCTTCAAGTCCAACAGAGTAGCCACCCCCAAACAAAGTTTTGTGACATCATCAAGGCTCTACTTATGTCATAAAACTCCTCCTAGCCAGGTTTCTTCCCTACTAACCCCCAGAAATATCCAGCATACAGCTCCTAAAATGCTGCTCATACAGCCCCATGAAGACCCAAAATAAAAACCCCAATCTTCTTCCCAATTACTTGAGTCATATTTTCCAAGTAACTCAACCCATTTATGTGTTTTTTTTTCTGTAAAATAATTTTTGGTCTGAGTCAACAACTCACATGAATGTTTTTTTTTCCTAACTCCAATGTCCTCATTGGTTATTTTCTATTGATTTTTCCATTACTTCATAATAATAATTATCAAACTTTCCACATCTCTTCCTCCTCCCACATTCTTCTTGCTCCGCAAATAAACCTCTCCACTCAAACACCAGTCCAAATAGAGGGCAGGGTACTTTGAGCTGTGGGAAGTCCAAGCCCACCCTTCATCCATCCAGATTTAGCAAGGTATGCATCCACAAAAAATATGATCACAAAAAGCCAGTATATGATATGCAGACAATTGCAAGTTCCATTATCTTTGGCTTCTCCGTCTGCCCCAATTGTCAGCCACATTCAGAGCTTCCAGTTTGATCCCATGTTCTTTCATTCCCAGGTCACTGGATTAGTTGAATTCCCCTTAGTACAGGCACAGTGTCTCATAGTGTGGACCAAGCCCTTATATTCCTGACATCCTTGCTCTTTTTCTCCATCCATCTGCTCTTCCACTGGACCTTGGAAGCTCCATCTAGTTTTCTGATTTTGACCCTGACATGATCTCCATCATTTGCCAAACAAAAGTTCCATGGTGGTTTTCAAGATAGTCATTAGTCTGACTATGGGACAAGGCACACATAGTTAATAAGGACATGTCACAGTGCGGTCAACTTCTCCTCCCTGCTTAAGTACCTAGAGAGGGTCACCCTATGGCCTTCTGAGAACCACTCGAGAGATATCGATCTTGACATCCCCAGAATGGCCCCATAAATTGAGATATCATCAGTGTATGTGCACTAACTTGTGTGTGTTTGTGTGTGTGTATTTAAATCACAATAACAAATGGATTGTAACATTGAAGTTTCTTCTCATCTTGAGAAGAATATTTGCTACAGAAACACTCTCACAGTAATAGTGAGAGTGTAAACTATCTAAGAAAGGAGAAATAACTGGAGGAATCCCCCAGGAGTTAGGCTCAGTGTCCCAGGAATTACGCCCATGGAAAGTCAATGAACTCAGTGATGGAAGATAAAACCCAGCCTAAATAAATCCCTAAATCATTTAGGTGGAACATGAGATACTCTTACAACAGTTACAAGAGGTCTAAAATACCTGGACTGGAACATAAGGGGAACACAATGACGTGGAGCTGAGAGTGCATGGCAAAACTGATTGGATCTGGCAAAAATTATGTAAGCATACCAAGGAAAACACCAGTGGGACAAAACCCTAAGAAATCTGTATGACAACATATCATGTTGAACATAATGAGATTTATAGACAAAGGAAAGATCTTAATTATGTCACTGTCACACAGGTGATGATGAACCAGTTCCATCGTAGAGTGACTCCCTGCTGTGTTTAAGATAACCTGTCAATTCTGTCTAGTCAGTTACAAGGAAATTTGCATTAATTGCACAGATTAACTATCAGCATCATTTACTGCACAATCAAAGGCAAGGCAAAGAAATCATAGACATGTTGTTAATGCTTATGATGTTATTGTGAGTTTTGATGGGTTTTTTTCTTAAAGGGTGACTCTCATCGGTGACTCTCATGCATGAAGCAGATCCTTTCTCTGTGATGTTTCCTGAATAGCCACTGAGATACCAGCCCATTGAGTTGTGGTCTCTCTCTCTTTTACAAAGCAACTTCTACCTTCAGCCTGATCTCTTGCTTGAGCTTCCCTTCCGGCTACTAGACTCCTTTCCTGATCCTGCAGAAGGCTTTTGTAAGGGATTGTGATCTCTAAGTTTTTCCCCTTTCAAGAACTAATCATTCTATTAATCACAATTCTAAACTGCTGTGGGAGTTTGTTTGTGACTTATGCCTTCACATGTGATACAAGCGACCTGTGTGTATAGGGTCTTCTCTCTGTTCATGTGGGGAAGGCATGGCAGCAGGAGTAGATGGCTGCTCATTCTCTGTAAGGAAATCAGTAAACAGTGGGGACCAAGTACAAGGATGTCCTGAAATATTAAGTCTTGTCCTTTCAAGGCCCCAAAGCCTCCAGCTAAGTTCAGGGTCAAGACAATCTCCAAACCCCACCGAGCATGAAGTGTTTAGAACTAGAAGCCTGTGTGTGCCATATCACATAAATTCATTGTGAGTACACCAATCTGTTTTTTTTTTAATGCTACATTATTTTGTCCCATCGGAACGATCTATATTACCAATAAACCAAATTTGCTGCATCTTTGGTGTCCTAGAATTGCTTTAAATTGTTGCTGGGACAGTCTTACAAAACTTCCTGTGCTGTTATGAGACCTTAAGGGGACAGCACTTAAATCAGAAATCAAAGGCAGTTGGGTTCAATCCTATGGTTAGCTGTTAGCTAGACACTGGAAGGATGGATTTGACTCAGAAAGGGAGACAGCATACATGGAGGCAGGTAACCTTTCCTTTGCAAAATGACCCATTTTGAGGCCTTACTTCAGGCTCTTCTCTTCTCCTAATCTTGGTTTTTTTATTAGTTTAGGATAAGAATTAAAACTCCATTTACAGTATCTGTGAACCCGAATGAGTTAAGTATGTGTGACCAATTTGATGTCTGCCTGTCTGTCAACACGGCCAGAGTTCAGGGGCATCTGATGCATAGCACAGGAATGTCAGCCATCAATCTCTGGTCCACCTAACTCTACAGCATTAGAGTTGTCATGGTTGCTCATCTGATCTTCCTCATATGATCTCCATCCACAGAGATGTCAGAAAAATCCTCCCCTGAGAGTGCAAGTTCTTTACAAATGAAAGATTATACAACAGAAGAAACATGGGAGATTTATATGGGCAAACTGTTGAAAGGATAAAGTGACAGAAGAAGTTTATTGATTAATTAAAGAAAGAATCCGCTTCAGCTGATAGGTTAGAACATAGGTAGGTGGAGTAAACAAAATAGAATGCCGGGAGGAAGAGGTAGTGAGCTCAGAGAAGCCATGCTCCCCTCTCCCCGGCAGATGCCATAGCTCTGCTCTCTGAGGCAGATGTCGATGCAGCCCGCCACCATGTCAGACATGCTGAATTTTTCCTGGTAAGTGCACCTCGTTATACTACACTGATTATTAGAAATGGGTTAAAATGCTGAATCTAATGGGCCAGCAGTGTTTAAAAGAATACAGTGTTTGTGTATTTATTTCAGGCATAACCTTCATGCGGCCATGGTGCTGGGGACACAGCCTCGCTGCTCAAATAACTACAGAATGGCTTGCAGCCTTGTGGACAACTGAATCCAATGAAAGCCTGAGAAAGCTTGGGAAAGAGTAAAGCATGTTTTCTTGGTAGCAGCGATTTCTCGGTCTGCTCTGCTTGCTAGAAGAAAGCAAGGGCTCTCATCTAAAAGAGGCTTGCTGACTCAGCTTCAGCTGCAAAACCCTGCAGCCCTTAAGAGGTCCTGCCACAAAACATTTAAATGGTGTTGATAAAAGCCAACTGAATGCTTGTATGTTTTCAACAGTAGCAGGAAAAAAAACTGTGTTGTTTTAAAATGCCGGCTTTCTGGGCCATCCTGCCTGGGCAAACTCTGACTGTTTGAGGAAGGAGGGCCAGCTACAGAAAGAGGGCTTGAGTGTTGTCTGTTGCAGCCTCTTTGAAGCAAGGACCTTGAAACACTGTAGACTTGTGGCACTGAATGCGGCTCTGTTCGGTACCTCAGCCACAAGCTAAGGAATGGGCTACATCTGGCCAGCAAAGCCACGGCTTTAGTCCTACTGAGATTGCTTGGTAAATGAAAGACTCATGTGGTCAGAAAAACAGAGAGAGATATAGAGTAAAGAGAGATTCAAAGACAAAGAAAATTTTTAAATGATTTACAGTGTGTTAAAAATATGTGCAGGCTAAAATTTGAAGTTCTTAAAGTTAAAAAAAGGAAGAGAGTTGTTGGGTGTGGTAGTACACACCTGTAAACCCAACACATGGGAGGCAGAGGGAGATTGACCTCTGTACCTTCAAGGTGAGGTAGCACACACCTTTAATCCCAGTGCCTTGAAGGCAGAGACAAACAGATCTTTGTGAGTTCAATGTGTAGTAGCATACACCTTTAATCCCAATGCCTGAAAGGCAGAGAGAGGCAGACCTCTGAGACTTCAAGGACAGACAGGTATACAGAGTTATTCCAGGTCAAAGATACAGAGAACCTGTCTCAAAAGGCAAAAAATAAAAAAGAAAATAAACAAAAGAGGTTAAATTGAAGCGCACAAAGATGGAAAATTCACAGCGAATTTTGATATTGTATGCTATTATGCTCTTTTTGAATCATTTGAATTTTGAGGCAGTAGCAATGGCTGCTAAAAGATGTTTCTTTATAAAAGCTGCTGAAATAATCCAACATAGATATTTTGAAAATGCCTTGACTTTGAAATTTGGATCTAAGGACATGATGCTTTGGAAAGGAGTTTCTATTTTGTTTTCACAGAGGGTGATAGTCTGTGGATGCCTCTATACTAATATGGTAGGATGGACCACGCCCTACTTAAAGGTTGCTGTGAACACCTTTAAAAATTTGCTTCGCTCAACTGCCAACTGAGATAAATCAATAATGATGCCACCATTCAGCAGGAAGCATTTTGGAGAGAAAAAACTGCACCCACATTCCCAAATATGGCTTATAAATGTTCTTTTATATTTAAAGTGGGATGTGATATAGATATGAATATTTGCATTAGTATAGATTTTGCTTTCCTGATAGAGATTTTAGGTCAATTTTGTTATATGTATATGCATTTTTGATCTTAATTAAGGTATTGTGATTGTGTAGTTCATTTAAAAATATAATGTATATAGGTTATTAATGGATAATCATTAATAATAGTCAAGTTTGTAGTCATGTTAGTTAGATTTTCTAGCTACATATATATATATATATATATATATATATATATATATATATATATATATATTTCAGTTAGATAGGCATTATTCATATCTCTCTAGATTACAAAATAGGGTATTTAATGTTTTAGCACCTTAGGGTTTTTCATGACAGTGAGACACTCTACTCTTGGCAGCACATATCTACTTCAGGAAGAAGATGGGCATCACAGAGGATCCTTATGGAGTTTGATAGCCATTTGGGGAAGAAACTGTTCTTGCCTGGGTTGTTGCATAAACTGTACACAGAAAACACTCAGAGAGAGGACTACTGAACTTGCCTAAAGGTGAGATGATCTTTTCGTATTCCTGATTCAGGAAAGGGTCAGCAAAACATTCTTCAAGACAAGCAGATAGTGACTGCCTTTGAAATTTCCTGCTTCATGGAAATGTCTGCTGGAAACTATGGGCCTGTAGGCTGAGGATGGTAACACCAACGGTACAGAGGAACTTTGGGTGACTGTCCAGGCAGCGAGATGTCTCTGTCATTTCTAGAGTTTGAAAATGGCTTACTTTTTGTTTGCTTCGGTAATACTGTATTATTCTGGAGTCTCTGATGGAGTTGAAGAAGAGATAGATAGTTATAGTTTTCCATTGTTATGATAAAAGATAAAATAGATATAAATATTGTAACTGTAATTCTTGCTTGATAACTGTTTTGTTATATGTAATTTTGCTATGTGAAAGTTAAAGATTCCGTTCTTGTTTAAACAGAAATAGGAGTAATGATGGAGTATAGGTCATTGGTTAATTAAATAAAGAAACTGTTTGGCCTGAAAGGTTAGAACATAGGTGGGTGGAACAAACATAAGAGAATGCTGGGAGGAATAGGAATTGAGCTTAGAGATGCCATGCACCTCTCCCATGGGCAGAAATGGTAGCTCTGCACTCTGAGGCAGATGGTGATACAGCCAGCCACCAGGTCAGACATGCTAAATCTTTCCTCTAAGCGCACCTCGTGCTGCAACATACATTATTAGACATGGGTTAAGAGGCTGAAAATAATGGGGCAGGCAGTGTTGAAATGAATAGTTTTGTGTTGTTATTTCGGAGCATAACCTTACAAGGCGTCCCCATGGGGATGCAGCCCTGCTGCTCAAATTTCTACAATCAAGGGGGAAATGGAAGAAGGGAAGAAAGAAGAGATAGAGACAAGGAAGAATGGATGAATTCAATCATTCATTGGAAAAATGAGTGAACCAATGAATGAGGAGACCTAGTAGGAAAAAATGTGCTGCATTCCCTCAGAGAGACAGGTCAAATTAAGGATTGACAAGGTTTTCCACTAAGGAGGAGGCTTATTCCATTTTACCTTCTTTTTTCTCCAGGCCCACCCACAAGAGTGATGATGAGGACAGGGAGAAGAAGAGGAGAGGGTGTACCAGAATTCCCTGGTACAATTTATCACCCAAATTGTAGCCAAATCACCTGACCTGGGACAGCTGATCTACATGCTGGACCCTAACTCCCAGTTTGACAACCCTAACATTTTAACCAAGTTTGTGAAGATGAAGGAACCAAAAATAGCCCAGTTACAGGACGGCAGGTTCCTTACAGGATGGGAGTCAGACATCAGTACCATACTGGTATTTGGCGGTTTGATGGGTGTGTGGGGTCTTTGCCAGACTCCACCTAGCATCATGGATTCCCTACTTTACTGATATTATGGAGTTCGGTGCATTCATCATATGTGTGCATGTCACACACTAGTGGGCATCATATGTACATGTTTATCCTGTGTGTGGGTGAGTGTGTTCATGAGTTTTATAGCCCAAGTACTACAGAACATGATCAATGAAAGGGAACACTGTTTTCCAGATATGGCAGGGCAATTATTTAAATGAACTGACAAGGGTTGGATGGCATGGATAAGACCTATGAGAGTTCAAGGCATACCGAATCCAGGCATGACAAAGTAGGTGGCAGACAGAATTCTGGCAAAACTAAGTAGGTAGCTTGATGTCCAACTTACTGGAGAAGAGCAACTGAGCGGAGACACTTTTCACTAAGCAACATGCTCTAGTGGAGATCAAACATCCTTTGACTTACAGCCAGTACGAATTAAACCATTCATCAAATGAAACCTAATTTTCTCTGATATTGAGTATACATTTGTGTCCCTTCCTGATTAATCTACTCTTTATCCTCTTAAGTCCCAATACCTCACGCTGATAGCGGTCACATCTTTCCATTTGACATGGTTTTCCCTCAAGCTTCATACCGCCCCGAGATCATACAACTTTTTGTCCCCTCTCCACTGCTTCCTTGACAGCCATCTTGTCTTTTACCACACCACGCATCCCCAGTCCTTTACTCTCCAAGGGGAAAAGACCATAAATCCTGCTTTGTTTTAAGGCATGTATTTCTGTGATGCCCCATCCACCAAACACAATCCATCATTGACCAAATAACACAACATGTTAACAAATTTTTATTCTTTGAGAAAGAATAATCCATTGGAAAAGATACCAGGATTCATAGAAGACCTGAGGTATCTCTGAAAACACACATTCCCAAAGAGAGAATTAAGTCTGCCCCTCAAAATTTGAGAATTTCACTTTAACAGATCTTCACCAAATCATAGACATAGATATGGAAGTCATTATCAAACTTGATGAAATACACAGAAGGTTTGTTGGGAACTTGGCAAATAATTTTACCTATCTCTTGGGTTCCATCTTTTTTGTTGTACTGCACTCTTTTGCCCTCCAAGGAATCCCTGCCTAATTCCAAAGTCACCTCTCCTGGAGGACATTCGGGCGTGATGTGGAGGTTGCCTTCAATGGAATCATCATGATGGTGGTAAAGGTACAGGACCGGATCATTCTCGTTGACAATGTAGAAACAGGTCGTTATGGTCTGCACCTCATCTGGGACCACGCCACTCCACTCTTCCTTAGAGCCTGGCATGATGTGGATGTTGCCTTCCAGGTAGTCATTCAGGAGGTGGTAAATGTACAAGACCGGATCTTTCTTGTAGTTAATATAAAACCAGTTCTTCATGATTGGCACCTCTTCTAGGACCATCCCGTTCAAGTCATTCTTAGAGCCATTTGTGCCCATGAATGTATGTTTCACTGCTCTGCCAACTATGGTGTTTGAGAGATGAGTGTCTGTCACCTGAGGAAATGGCACATTATTAGGCAGGATCTTCAGGTTTAAAATCCTTTCATCATTATGAAGCTCCAAGCCATAGACACAATCAATCCCATCATATTTCAACAAATAGAGAGAGGGATATGTTGGCAGTTGATCTAGAATGATGGCTTTCCAATGGGTGACTGGTTCATTGGCTTCCTTCCAGCCATGAGAAATTCTGCGGCCAACAATATTCTCCAGGGCCTCAAAAGGCTTACTAAGTTTTTGCTTCTGGAGCGATGGCCCATTCTTCTTCTGGAGATGTGGCATGCAACTCATACTAAGAGGCATCTTCATCATGGTGGGAGACTTTCTGAGATAGGCCACAGCACTCCTGTTCCTCTGTCTCTTGGCTCTGTTTCTGTGCTTGGGCTTCATAGCTGCCAATCTCTGCATAGGAAGAACTCTTCAGTTTAAATCAGATACAAAGTGGTTTCCTCCACCATAAGTGCCTGCAAGGATAAGAAGGTGAGCATGTGAGGTCAAGGCACTTTTTAGGAATAACTTTGGAGCAGGTGAAAAAGGCAGGGCTGAATAGATTTGGATACCTAAATGTAATATGTTCTTAAGAAATTAATAGGAAAATTATCAAACTCTTGTCTAGAGCTCAGTATATGTGTATCAGAGACATATTCCTGCTGCAAAATGCAATTGACCTCTACTGAGAAACCTACTTCCTGACTTACTATATCAATGAGAGAGGAAGCTATGCCTATACCTAAAGTGAGAAAGAAATATCTGAACAGATGGCAAAGAATTCAAAGAACAGCCACTCCTCTCCTTACCACTCAAGCTACTGGTTAGTTGGCTGATCTATAACCACCTGCCCAAGGTCATGGCACTCCAGTCCACTGGCTCTCTCTATTGTGTCTCCTGATCCAGATCCAGGTTGATTACATAAAGATATTCTGTATCTTCATTAGAGAAGTGAGTACTGTGAGTCAAACTGCCAAAAGAAAGAAACATTAATCTGTGTAACAGCACCTATTAGAAATAATTATCTTTTAAAACACATATGGACAAAGAGAATCTTTGCCATTTAAGTGGACTGAGGAATTGGACATTTTTAGCAAAGATAGAGTGGGGAGAATACCTGACATTAACCGTCCCCCAGCTATCAAATATAGGAGCTGTTAACGACATAAATTTTGGACCCAGAGCAGATTTGAAAGAAACCTTTCTTTGACTACAGAGGTCCTAGTTGCTTCCTAAACATATTTACCAAAAGAAAATATCTTGGCTCTCTAGATTCCAACTTCTGGAAATTCGGTTGAACAGTTGTGGAGCCCAAGAGCTGAACTGACCTCCTCAGCCACCGTGAAGATAGTAAGCCCACCTTCACAGAAGACTAGTGCTTCAAGTGCAATACAGTAGCCACCCCCAAACAAAGCTTTGTGACATCATCAAGGCTCTACTTATGTCATAAAACTCCTCCTAGCCAGGTTTCTTCCCTACTAACCCCCAGAAATATCCAGCATACAGCTCCTAAAATGCTGCTCATACAGCCCCATGAAGACCCAAAATAAAAACCCCAATCTTCTTCCCAATTACTTGAGTCATATTTTCCAAGTAACTCAACCCCTTTATGTGTTTTTTTTTTTCTGTAAAATAATTTTTGGTCTGAATCAACAACTCACATGAATGTTTTTTTTCCTAACTCCAATGTCCTCATTGGTTATTTTCTATTGATTTTTCCATTACTTCATAAAAATAATTATCAAACTTTCCACTTCTCTTCCTCCTCCCACATTCTTCAGCTCCGCAAATAAACCTCTCCACTCAAACACCAGTCCAAATAGAGGGCAGGGTACTTTGAGCTGTGGGAAGTCCAAGCCCACCCTTCATCCATCCAGATTTAGCAAGGTATGCATCCACAAAAAATATGATCACAAAAAGCCAGTGTATGATATGCAGACAATTGCAAGTGCCTTTATCTTTGGCTTCTTCGTCTGCCCCAATTGTCAGCCACATTCAGAGCTTCCAGTTTGATCCCATGTTCTTTCATTCCCAGGTCACTGGATTAGTTGAAATCCCCTTAGTTCAGGCACAGTGTCTCATAGTGTGGACCAAGCCCTTATATTCCTGACATCCTTGCTCTTTTTCTCCATCCATCTGCTCTTCCACTGGAGCTTGGAAGCTCCATCTAGTTTTCTGATTTTGACCCTGACTTGATCTCCATCATTTGCCAAACAAAAGTTCCATGGTGGTTTTCAAGATAGTCAGTCATCAGTCTGACTCTGGGACAAGGCACACATAGTTCCTAGGGACATGTCACAGTGCGGTCAAATTCTCCTCCCTGCTTAAGGACCTAGAGAGGGTCACCCTATGGCCTTCTGAGAACCACTCGAGAGATATCGATCTTGACATCCCCAGAATGGCCCCATAAATTGAGATATCATCAGTTTATGTGCATTAACTTGTGTGTGTTTGTGTGTGTGTATTTAAATCACAATAACAAATGGATTGTAACATTGAAGTTTCTTCTCATCTTGAGAAGAATATTTGCTACAGAAACACTCTCACACTAATAGTGAGAGTGTAAACTATCTAAGAAAGGAGAAATAACTGGAGGAATCCCCCAGGAGTTAGGCTCAGTGTCCCAGGAATTACGCCCATGGAAAGTCAATGAACTCAGTGATGGAAGATAAAACCCAGCCTAAATAAATCCCTAAATCATTTAGGTGGAACATGAGATACTCTTACAACAGTTACAAGAGGTCTAAAATACCTGGACTGGAACATAAGGGGAACACAATGACGTGGAGCTGAGAGTGCATGGCAAAACTGATTGGATCTTGCAAAAATTATATAAGCATATCAAGGAAACCACCAGTGGGACAAAACCCTAAGAAATCTGTATGACAACATATCATGTTGAACATAATGAGATTTATAGACAAAGGAAAGATCTTAATTATGTCACTGTCACACAGGTGATGATGAACCAGTTCCATCGTAGAGTGACTCCCTGCTGTGTTTAAGATAACCTGTCAATTCTGTCTAGTCAGTTACAAGGAAATTTGCATTAATTGCACAGATTAACTATCAGCATCATTTACTGCACAATCAAAGGCAAGGCAAAGAAATCATAGACATGTTGTTAATGCTTATGATGTTATTGTGAGTTTTGATGGGTTTTTTTCTTAAAGGGTGACTCTCATCGGTGACTCTCATGCATGAAGCAGATCCTTTCTCTGTGATGTTTCCTGAATAGCCACTGAGATACCAGCCCATTGAGTTGTGGTCTCTCTCTCTTTTACAAAGCAACTTCTACCTTCAGCTTGATCTCTTGCTTGAGCTTCCCTTCCGGCTACTAGACTCCTTTCCTGATCCTGCAGAGGGCTTTTGTAAGGGATTGTGATCTCTAAGTTTTTCCCCTTTCAAGAACTAATCATTCTATTAATCACAATTCTAAACTGCTGTGGGAGTTTGTTTGTGACTTATGCCTTCACATGTGATACAAGCGACCTGTGTGTATAGGGTCTTCTCTCTGTTCATGTAGGGAAGGCATGGCAGCAAGAGTAGATGGCTGCTCATTCTCTGTAAGGAAATCAGTAAACAGTGGGGACCAAGTACAAGGATGTCCTGAAATATTAAGTCTTGTCCTTTCAAGGCCCCAAAGCCTCCAGCTAGGTTCAGCGTCAAGACAATCTCCAAACCCCACCGAGCATGAAGTGTTTAGAACTAGAAGCCTGTGTGTGCCATATCACATAAATTCATCGTGAGTACACCAATCTGTTTTTTTTTTTTTTAATGCTACATTATTTTGTCCCATCGGAACGATCTATATTACCAATAAACCAAATTTGCTGCATCTTTGGTGTCCTAGAATTGCTTTAAATTGTTGCTGGGACAGTCTTACAAAACTTCCTGTGCTGTTATGAGACCTTAAGGGGACAGCACTTATTTCAGAAATCAAAGGCAGTTGGGTTCAATCCTATGGTTAGCTGTTAGCTAGACACTGGAAGGATGGATTTGACTAAGAAAGGGAGACAGCATACATGGAGGCAGGTAACCTTTCCTTTGCAAAATGACCCATTTTGAGGCCTTACTTCAGGCTCTTCTCTTCTCCTAATCTTGGTTTTTTTATTAGTTTAGGATAAGAATTAAAACTCCATTTACAGTATCTGTGAACCCGAATGAGTTAAGTATGTGTGACCAATTTGATGTCTGCCTGTCTGTCAACAGGGCCAGAATTCAGGGGCATCTGATGCATAGCACAGGAATGTCAGCCATCAATCTCTGGTCCACCTAACTCTACAGCATTAGAGTTGTCATGGTTGCTCATCTGATCTTCCTCATATGATCTCCATCCACAGAGATGTCAGAAAAATCCTCCCCTGAGAGTGCAAGTTCTTTACAAATGAAAGATTATACAACAGAAGAAACATGGGAGATTTATATGGGCAAACTGTTGAAAGGATAAAGTGACAGAAGAAGTTTATTGATTAATTAAAGAAAGAATCCGCTTCAGCTGATAGGTTAGAACATAGGTAGGTGGAGTAAACAAAATAGAATGCCGGGAGGAAGAGGTAGTGAGCTCAGAGAAGCCATGCTCCCCTCTCCCCAGCAGATGCCATAGCTCTGCTCTCTGAGGCAGATGTCGATGCAGCCCGCCACCATGTCAGACATGCTGAATTTTTCCTGGTAAGTGCACCTCGTTATACTACACTGATTATTAGAAATGGGTTAAAATGCTGAATCTAATGGGCCAGCAGTGTTTAAAAGAATACAGTGTTTGTGTATTTATTTCAGGCATAACCTTCATGCGGCCATGGTGCTGGGGACACAGCCTCGCTGCTCAAATAACTACAGAATGGCTTGCAGCCTTGTGGACAACTGAATCCAATGAAAGCCTGAGAAAGCTTGGGAAAGAGTAAAGCATGTTTTCTTGGTAGCAGCGATTTCTCGGTCTGCTCTGCTTGCTAGAAGAAAGCAAGGGCTCTCATCTAAAAGAGGCTTGCTGACTCAGCTTCAGCTGCAAAACCCTGCAGCCCTTAAGAGGTCCTGCCACAAAACATTTAAATGGTGTTGATAAAAGCCAACTGAATGCTTGTATGTTTTCAACAGTAGCAGGAAAAAAAACTGTGTTGTTTTAAAATGCCGGCTTTCTGGGCCATCCTGCCTGGGCAAACTCTGACTGTTTGAGGAAGGAGGGCCAGCTACAGAAAGAGGGCTTGAGTGTTGTCTGTTGCAGCCTCTTTGAAGCAAGGACCTTGAAACACTGTAGACTTGTGGCACTGAATGCGGCTCTGTTCGGTACCTCAGCCACAAGCTAAGGAATGGGCTACATCTGGCCAGCAAAGCCACGGCTTTAGTCCTACTGAGATTGCTTGGTAAATGAAAGACTCATGTGGTCAGAAAAACAGAGAGAGATATAGAGTAAAGAGAGATTCAAAGACAAAGAAAATTTTTAAATGATTTACAGTGTGTTAAAAATATGTGCAGGCTAAAATTTGAAGTTCTTAAAGTTAATAAGGAAGAGAGTTGTTGGGTGTGGTAGTACACACCTGTAAACCCAACACATGGGAGGCAGAGGGAGATTGACCTCTGTACCTTCAAGGTGAGGTAGCACACACCTTTAATCCCAGTGCCTTGAAGGCAGAGACAAACAGATCTTTGTGAGTTCAATGTGTAGTAGCATACACCTTTAATCCCAATGCCTGAAAGGCAGAGAGAGGCAGACCTCTGAGACTTCAAGGACAGACAGGTATACAGAGTTATTCCAGGTCAAAGATACAGAGAACCTGTCTCAAAAGGCAAAAAATAAAAAAGAAAATAAACAAAAGAGGTTAAATTGAAGCGCACAAAGATGGAAAATTCACAGCGAATTTTGATATTGTATGCTATTATGCTCTTTTTGAATCATTTGAATTTTGAGGCAGTAGCAATGGCTGCTAAAAGATGTTTCTTTATAAAAGCTGCTGAAATAATCCAACATAGATATTTTGAAAATGCCTTGACTTTGAAATTTGGATCTAAGGACATGATGCTTTGGAAAGGAGTTTCTATTTTGTTTTCACAGAGGGTGATAGTCTGTGGATGCCTCTATACTAATATGGTAGGATGGACCACGTCCTACTTAAAGGTTGCTGTGAACACCTTTAAAAAATTGCTTCGCTCAACTGCCAACTGAGATAAATCAATAATGATGCCACCATTCAGCAGGAAGCATTTTGGAGAGAAAAAACTGCACCCACGTTCCCAAATATGGCTTATAAATGTTCTTTTATATTTAAAGTGGGATGTGATATAGATATGAATATTTGCACTAGTATAGATTTTGCTTTCCTGATAGAGATTTTAGGTCAATTTTGTTATATGTATATGCATTTTTGATCTTAATTAAGGTATTGTGATTGTGTAGTTCATTTAAAAATATAATGTATATAGGTTATTAATGGATAATCATTAATAATAGTCAAGTTTGTAGTCATGTTAGTTAGATTTTCTAGCTCCATATATATATATATATATATATATATATATATATATATATATATATATATATTTCAGTTAGATAGGCATTATTCATATCTCTCTAGATTACAAAATAGGGTATTTAATGTTTTAGCACCTTAGGGTTTTTCATGACAGTGAGACACTCTACTCTTGGCAGCACATATCTACTTCAGGAAGAAGATGGGCATCACAGAGGATCCTTATGGAGTTTGATAGCCATTTGGGGAAGAAACTGTTCTTGCCTGGGTTGTTGCATAAACTGTACACAGAAAACACTCAGAGAGAGGACTACTGAACTTGCCTAAAGGTGAGATGATCTTTTCGTATTCCTGATTCAGGAAAGGGTCAGCAAAACATTCTTCAAGACAAGCAGATAGTGACTGCCTTTGAAATTTCCTGCTTCATGGAAATGTCTGCTGGAAACTATGGGCCTGTAGGCTGAGGATGGTAACACCAACGGTACAGAGGAACTTTGGGTGACTGTCCAGGCAGCGAGATGTCTCTGTCATTTCTAGAGTTTGAAAATGGCTTACTTTTTGTTTGCTTCGGTAATACTGTATTATTCTGGAGTTTCTGATGGAGTTGAAGAAGAGATAGATAGTTATAGTTTTCCATTGTTATGATAAAAGATAAAATAGATATAAATATTGTAACTGTAATTCTTGCTTGATAACTGTTTTGTTATATGTAATTTTGCTATGTGAAAGTTAAAGATTCCGTTCTTGTTTAAACAGAAATAGGAGTAATGATGGAGTATAGGTCATTGGTTAATTAAATAAAGAATGTGTTTGGCCTGAAAGGTTAGAACATAGGTGGGTGGAACAAACATAAGAGAATGCTGGGAGGAATAGGAATTGAGCTTAGAGATGCCATGCACCTCTCCCATGGGCAGAAATGGTAGCTCTGCACTCTGAGGCAGATGGTGATACAGCCAGCCACCAGGTCAGACATGGTAAATCTTTCCTCTAAGCACACCTCGTGCTGCAACATACATTATTAGACATGGGTTAAGAGGCTGAAAATAATGGGGCAGGCAGTGTTGAAATGAATAGTTTTGTGTTGTTATTTCGGATCATAACCTTACAAGGCGGCCCCATGGGAATGCAGCCCTGCTGCTCAAATTTCTACAATCAAGGGGGAAATGGAAGAAGGGAAGAAAGAAGAGATAGAGACAAGGAAGAATGGATGAATTCAATCATTCATTGGAAAAATGAGTGAACCAATGAATGAGGAGACCTAGTAGGAAAAAATGTGCTGCATTCCCTCAGAGAGACAGGTCAAATTAAGGATTGACAAGGTTTTCCACTAAGGAGGAGGCTTATTCCATTTTACCTTCTTTTTTCTCCAGGCCCACCCACAAGAGTGATGATGAGGACAGGGAGAAGAAGAGGAGAGGGTGTACCGGAATTCCCTGGTACAATATCTCACCCAAATTTGAGCCAAATCACCTGACCTGGGACAGCTGATCTACATGCTGGACCCTAACTCCCAGTTTGACAACCCTAACATTTTAACCAAGTTTGTGAAGATGAAGGAACCAAAAATAGCCCAGTTACAGGACGGCAGGTTCCTTACAGGATGGGAGTCAGACATCAGTACCATACTGGTATTTGGCGGTTTGATGGGTGTGTGGGGTCTTTGCCAGACTCCACCTAGCATCATGGATTCCCTACTTTACTGATATTATGGAGTTCGGTGCATTCATCATATGTGTGCATGTCACACACTAGTGGGCATCATATGTACATGTTTATCCTGTGTGTGGGTGAGTGTGTTCATGAGTTTTATAGCCCAAGTACTACAGAACATGATCAATGAAAGGGAACACTGTTTTCCAGATATGGCAGGGCAATTATTTAAATGAACTGACAAGGGTTGGATGGCATGGATAAGACCTATGAGAGTTCAAGGCATACCGAATCCAGGCGTTACAAAGTAGGTGGCAGACAGAATTCTGGCAAAACTAAGTAGGTATCTTGATGTCCAACTTACTGGAGAAGAGCAACTGAGCGGAGACACTTTTCACTAAGCAACATGCTCTAGTGGAGATCAAACATCCTTTGACTTACAGCCAGTACGAATTAAACCATTCATCAAATGAAACCTAATTTTCTCTGATTTTGAATATTCATTTGTGTCCCTTCCTGATTAATCTACTCTTTATCCTCGTAAGTCCCAATACCTCACGCTGATAGCGGTCACATCTTTCCATTTGACATGGTTTTCCCTCAAGCTTCATACCGCCCCGAGATCATACAACTTTTTGTCCCCTCTCCACTGCTTCCTTGACAGCCATCTTGTCTTTTACCACACCACGCATCCACAGTCCTTTACTCTCCAAGGGGAAAAGACCATAAATCCTGCTTTGTTTTAAGGCATGTATTTCTGTGATGCCCCATCCACCAAACACAATCCATCATTGACCAAATAACACAACATGTTAACAAATTTTTATTCTTTGAGAAAGAATAATCCATTGGAAAAGATACCAGGATTCATAGAAGACCTGAAGTATCTCTGAAAACAAACATTCCCAAGGAGAGAATTAAGTCTGCCCCTCAAAATTTGAGAATTTCACTTTAACAGATCTTCACCAAATCATAGACATAGATATGGAAGTCATTATCAAACTTGATGAAATACACAGAAGGTTTGTTGGGAACTTGGCAAATAATTTTACCTATCTCTTGGGTTCCATCTTTTTTGTTGTACTGCACTCTTTTGCCCTCCAAGGAATACCTGCCTAATTCCAAAGTCACCTCTCCTGGAGGACATTCGGGCGTGATGTGGAGGTTGCCTTCAATGGAATCATCATGATGGTGGTAAAGGTACAGGACCGGATCATTCTCGTTGACAATGTAGAAACAGGTCGTTATGGTCTGCACCTCATCTGGGACCACGCCACTCCACTCTTCCTTAGAGCCTGGCATGATGTGGAGGTTGCCTTCCAGGTAGTCATTCAGGAGGTGGTAAATGTACAAGACCGGATCTTTCTTGTAGTTAATATAAAACCAGTTCTTCATGATTGGCACCTCTTCTAGGACCATCCCGTTCAAGTCATTCTTAGAGCCATTTGTGCCCATGAATGTATGTTTCACTGCTCTGCCAACTATGGTGTTTGAGAGATGAGTGTCTGTCACCTGAGGAAATGGCACATTATTAGGCAGGATCTTCAGGTTTAAAATCCTTTCATCATTATGAAGCTCCAAGCCATAGACACAATCAATCCCATCATATTTCAACAAATAGAGAGAGGGATATGTTGGCAGTTGATCTAGAATGATGGCTTTCCAATGGGTGACTGGTTCATTGGCTTCCTTCCAGCCATGAGAAATTCTGCGGCCAACAATATTCTCCAGGGCCTCAAAAGGCTTACTAAGTTTTTGCTTCTGGAGCGATGGCCCATTCTTCTTCTGGAGAGGTTGCATGCAACTCATACTAAGAGGCATCTTCATCATGGCGGGAGACTTTCTGAGATAGGCCACAGCACTCCTGTTCCTCTGTCTCTTGGCTCTGTTTCTGTGCTTGGGCTTCATAGCTGCCAATCTCTGCATAGGAAGAACTCTTCAGTTTAAATCAGACACAAAGTGGTTTCCTCCACCATAAGTGCCTGCAAGGATAAGAAGGTGAGCATGTGAGGTCAAGGCACTTTTTAGGAATAACTTTGGAGCAGGTGAAAAAGGCAGGGCTGAATAGATTTGGATACCTAAATGTAATATGTTCTTAAGAAATTAATAGGAAAATTATCAAACTCTTGTCTACTGCTCAGTATATGTGTATCAGAGACATATTCCTGCTGCAAAATGCAACTGACCTCTACTGAGAAACCTACTTCCTGACTTACTATATCAATGAGAGAGGAAGCTATGCCTATACCTAAAGTGAGAAAGAAATATCTGAACAGATGGCAAAGAATTCAAAGAACAGCCACTCCTCTCCTTACCACTCAAGCTACTGGTTAGTTGGCTGATCTATAACCACCTGCCCAAGGTCATGGCACTCCAGTCCACTGGCTCTCTCTATTGTGTCTCCTGATCCAGATCCAGGTTGATTACATAAAGATATTCTGTATCTTCATTAGAGAAGTGAGTACTGTGAGTCAAACTGCCAAAAGAAAGAAACCTTAATCTGTGCAACAGCACCTATTAGAAATAATTATCTTTTAAAACACATATGGACAAAGAGGATCTTTGCCATTTAAGTGGACTGAGGAATTGGACATTTTTAGCAAAGATAGAGTGGGGAGAATACCCGACATTAACCGTCCCCCAGCTATCAAATATAGGAGCTGTTAACGACATAAATTTTGGACCCAGAGCAGATTTGAAAGAAACCTTTCTTTCACTACAGTGGTCCTAGTTGCTTCCTAAACATATTTACCAAAAGAAAATATCTTGGCTCTCTAGATTCCAACTTCTGGAAATTCGGTTGAACAGTTGTGGAGCCCAAGAGCTGAACTGACCTCCTCAGCCACCGTGAAGATAGTAAGCCCACCTTCACAGAAGACTAGTGCTTCATGTGGAACAGAGTTGCCACCCCCAACCAAAGCTTTGTGACATCATCAAGGCTCTACTTATGTCATAAAACTCCTCCTAGCCAGGTTTCTTCCCTACTAACCCCCAGAAATATCCAGCATACAGGTCCTAAAATGCTGCTCATACAGCCCCATGAAGACCCAAAATAAAAACCCCAATCTTCTTCCCAATTACTTGAGTCATATTTTCCAAGTAACTCAACGCCTTTATGTGTTTTTATTTCTGTAAAATAATTTTTGGTTTGAGTCAACAACTCACATGAATGTTTTTTTTTCCTAGCTCCAATGTCCTCATTGGTTATTTTCTATTGATTTTTCCATTACTTCATAATAATAATTATCAAAATTTCCACTTCTCTTCCTCCTCCCACATTCTTCTTGCTCTGCAAATAAACCTCTCCACTCAAACACCAGTCCAAATAGAGGGCAGGGTACTTTGAGCTGTGGGAAGTCCAAGCCCCCCTTTATCCATCTAGATTTAGCAAGGTATGCATCCACAAATAATATGATCACAAAAAGCCAGTGTATGATATGCAGACAATTGCAAGTGCCATTATCTTTGGCTTCTCCGTCTGCCCCAATTGTCAGCCACATTCAGAGCTTCCAGTTTGATCCCATGTTCTTTCATTCCCAGGTCACTGGATTAGTTGAAATCCCCTTAGTTCAGGCACAGTGTCTCATAGTGTGGACCAAGCCCTTATATTCCTGACATCCTTGCTCTTTTTCTCCATCCATCTGCTCTTCCACTGGAGCTTGGAAGCTCCATCTAGTTTTCTGATTTTGACCCTGACTTGATCTCCATCATTTGCCAAACAAAAGTTCCATGGTGGTTTTCAAGATAGTCAGTCATCAGTCTGACTATGGGACAAGGCACACATAGTTCCTAGGGACATGTCACAGAGCGGTCAACTTCTCCTCCCTGCTCAAGTACCTAGAGAGGGTCACCCTATGGCCTTCTGAGAACCACTCGAGAGATATCGATCTTGACATCCCCAGAATGGCCCCATTAATTGAGATAACATTAGTGTATTTGCATTAACTTGTGTGTGTTTGTGTGTGTGTATTTAAATCACAATAACAAATGGATTGTAACATTGAAATTTCTTCTCATCTTGAGAAGAATATTTGCTACAGAAACACTCTCACAGTAATAGTGAGAGTGTAAACTATCTAAGAAAGGAGAAATAACTGGAGGAATCCCCCAGGAGTTAGGCTCAGTGTCCCAGGAATTACGCCCAAGGAAAGTCAATGAACTCAGTGATGGAAGATAAAACCCAGCCTAAATAAAACCCTAAATCATTTAGGTGGAACATGAGATACTCTTACAACAGTTACAAGAGGTCTAAAATGCCTGGACTGGAACATAAGGGGAACACAATGACATGGAGCTGAGAGTGCATGGCAAAACTGATTTGATCTGGCAAAAATTATGTAAGCATACCAAGGAAACCACCAGTGGGACAAAACCCTAAGAAATCTGTATGACAACATATCATGTTGAACATAATGAGATTTATAGACAAAGGAAAGATCTTAATTATGTCACTGTCACACAGGTGATGATGAACCAGTTCCACCGTAGAGTGACTCCCTGCTGTGTTTAAGATAACCTGTCAATTCTGTCTAGTCAGTTACAAGGAAATTTGCATTAATTGCACAGATTAACTATCAGCATCATTTACTGCACAATCAAAGGCAAGGCAAAGAAATCATAGACATGTTGTTGAATGCTGATGATGTTATTGGGAGTTTTGATGGTTTTTTTTTAAAGGGAAATCATCGGTGACTCTCATGCATGAAGCAGATCCTTTCTCTGTGATGTTTCCTGAATAGCCACTGAGATACCAGCCCATTGAGTTGTGGTCTCTCTCTCTTTTAAAAATCAACTTCTACCTTCAGCTTGATCTCTTGCTTGAGCTTCCCTTCCGGCTACTAGGCTCCTTTTCTGATCCTGCAGAGGGCTTTTGTAAGGGATTGTGATCTCTAAGTTTTTCCTCTTTCAAGAACTAATCATTCTATTAATCACAATTCTAAACTGCTGTGGGAGTTTGTTTGTGACTTATGCCTTCACATGTGATACAAGCGACCTGTGTGTATAGGGTCTTCTCTCTGTTCATGTGGGGAAGGCATGGCAGCAGGAGTAGATGGCTGCTCATTCTCTGTAAGGAAATCAGTAAACAGTGGGAACCAAGTACAAGGATGTCCTGAAATATTAAGTCTTGTCCTTTCAAGGCCCCAAAGCCTCCAGCTAGTTTCAGGGTCACGACAATCTCTAAAACCCACCGAGCATGAAGTATTCAGAACCAGAAGCCTGTGTGTGCCATATCACATATTCATCGTGAGAACACCAATCTGTTTTTTTTTTTAATGCTACATCATTTTTTCCCATCAGAACGATCTATATTACCAATAAACCAAATTTGCTGCATCTTTGGTGTCCTAGAATTGCTTTAAATTGTTGCTGGGACAGTCTTACAAAACTTCCTGTGCTGTTATGAGACCTTAAGGGGACAGCACTTATTTCAGAAATCAAAGGCAGTTGGGTTCAATCCTATGGTTAGCTGTTAGCTAGACACTGGAAGGATGGATTTGACTAAGAAAGGGAGACAGCATACATGGAGGCAGGTAACCTTTCCTTTGCAAAATGACCCATTTTGAGGCCTTACTTCAGGCTCTTCTCTTCTCCTAATCTTGGTTTTTTTATTAGTTTAGGAGAAGAATTAAAACTCTATTTACAGTATCTGTGAACCTGAATGAGTTAAGTATGTGTGACCAACTTGATGTCTGCCTGTCTGTCAACAGGGCCAGAGTTCAGGGGCATCTGATGCATAGCACAGGGATGTCAGCCATCAATCTCTGGTCCACCTAACTCTACAGCATTAGAGTTGTCATGGTTGCTCATCTGATCTTCCTCATATGATCTCCATCCACAGAGATATCAGAAAAATCCTCCCCTGAGAGTGCAAGTTCTTTACAAATGAAAGATTATACAACAGAAGACACATGGGAGATTTATATGGGCAAGCTGTTGAAAGGATAAAGTGACAGAAGAAGTTTATTGATTAATTAAATAAAGAATCCGCTTCAGCTGATAGGTTAGAACATAGGTAGGTGGAGTAAACAAAATAGAATGCCGGGAGGAAGAGGTAGTGAGCTCAGAGAAGCCATGCTCCCCTCTCCCCGGCAGATGCCATAGCTCTGCTCTCTGATGCAGATGTCCATGCAGCCAGCCACCCTGTCAGACATGCTGAATTTTTCCTGGTAAGTGCACCTCGTTATACTACACTGATTATTAGAAATGGGTTAAAATGCTGAATCTAATGGGCCAGCAGTGTTTAAAAGAATACAGTTTTTGTGTATTTATTTCAGGCATAACTTTCATGCGGCCGTGGTGCTGGGGACACAGCCTCGCTGCTCAAATAACTACAGAATGGCTTGCAGCCTTGTGGACAACTGAATCCACTGAAAGCCTGAGAAAGCTTGGGAAAGAGTAAAGCATGTTTTCTTGGTAGCAGCGATTTCTCGATCTGCTCTGCTTGCTAGAAGAAAGCAAGGGCTCTCATCTAAAAGAGGCTTGCTGACTCAGCTTCAGCTGCAAAACCCTGCAGCCCTTAAGAGGTCCTGCCACAAAACATTTAAATGGTGTTGATAAAAGCAAACAGAATGCTTGTATGTTTTCAGCAGTAGCAGGAAAAAAAACTGTGTTGTTTTAAAATGCCGGCTTTCTGGGCCATCCTGCCTGGGCAAACTCTGACTGTTTGAGGAAGGAGGGCCAGCTACAGAAAGAGGGCTTGAGTGTTGTCTGTTGCAGCCTCTTTGATGGCAAGGACCTTGAAACACTGTAGACTTGTGGCACTGAATGCGGCTCTGTTCGGTACCTCAGCCACAAGGTTGGAATGGCAGAAAGCTAAGGAATGGGCTACATCTGGCCAGCAAAGCCACGGCTTTAGTCCTACTGAGATTGCTTGGTAAATGAAAGACTCATGTGGTCAGAAAAACAGAGAGAGAAATAGAGTAAAGAGAGATTCAAAGACAAAGAAAATTTTTAAATGATTTACAGTGTGTTAAAAATATGTGCAGGCTAAAATTTGAAGTTCTTAAAGTTAAAAAAAGGAAGAGAGTTGTTGGGTGTGGTCGTACACACCTGTAAACCCAACACATGGGAGGCAGAGGGAGATTGACCTCTGTACCTTCAAGGTGAGGTAGCACACGCCTTTAATCCCAGTGCCTTGAAGGCAGAGACAAACAGATCTTTGTGAGTTCAAAGTGTAGTAGCATACACCTTTAATCCCAATGCCTGAAAGGCAGAGAGAGGCAGATCTCTGAGACTACAAGGACAGACAGGTATACAGAGTTATTCCAGGTCAAAGATACAGAGAAACTGTCTCAAAAGGCAAAAAATAAAAAGGAAAAATAAACAAAATAGAGGTTAAATTGAAGCGCACAAAGATGGAAAATTCACAGCGAATTTTGATATTGTATGCTATTATGCTCTTTTTGAATCATTTGAATTTTGTGGCAGTAGCAATAGCTGCTAAAAGATGTTTCTTTATAAAAGCTGCTGAAACAATCCAACATAGATATTTTGAAAATGCCTTGACTTTGAAATTTGGATCTAAGGACATGATGCTTTGGAAAGGAGTTTCTATTTTTTTTTCACAGAGGGTGATAGTCTGTGGATGCCTCTATACTAATATGGTAGGATGGACCACGCCCTACTTAAAGGTTGCTGTGAACACCTTTAAAAAATTGCTTCACTCAACTGCCAACTGAGATAAATCAATAATGATGCCACCATTCAGCAGGAAGAATTTTGGAGAGAAAAAACTGCACCCACGTTCCCAAATATGGCTTATGAACGTTCTTTTACATTTAAAGACGGATGTGATATAGATATGAATATTTGCATTAGTATAGATTTTGCTTTACTGATAGAAATTTTAGGTCAATTTTGTTACATGTATATGCATTTTTGATCTTAATTAAGGTATTGTGATTGTGTAGTTCATTTAAAAATATAATGTATATAGGTTATTAATGGATAATCATTAATAATAGTCAAGTTTGTAGTCATGTTAGTTAGATTTTCTAGCTACATAGATATATATATTTCAGTTAGATAGGCATTATTCATATCTCTCTAGACTACAAAATAGGGTATTTAATGTTTTAGTACCTTAGGGTTTTTCATGACAGTGAGACACTCTACTCTTGGCAGCACATATCTACTTCAGGAAGAAGATGGGCACCAAAAAGGATCCTTATGGAGTTTGATAGCCATTTGGGGAAGAAACTGCTCTTGCCTGGATTGTTGCATAAACTGTACACAGAAAACACTCAGAGAGAGGACTACTGAACTTGCCTAAAGGCGAGATGATCTTTTCGTGTTCCTGATTCAGGAAAGGGTCAGCAAAACATTCTTCAAGACAAGCAGATAGTGACTGCCTTTGAAATTTCCTGCTTCATGGAAATGTCTGCTGGAAACTATGGGCCTGTAGGTTGAGGATGGTAACACCAACGGTACAGAGGAACTTTGGGTGACTGTCCAGGCAGCGAGATGTCTCTGTCATTTCTAGAGTTTGAAAATGGCTTACTTTTTGTTTGCTTAGGTAATACTGTATTATTCTGGAGTCTCTGATGGAGTTGAAGAATAGAGAGATAGCTATAGTTTTCCATTGTTATGATAAAAGATAAAATAGATATAAATATTGTAACTGTAATTCTTGCTTGATAACTGTTTTGTTATATGTAATTTTGCTATGTTAAAGTTAAAGATTCCGTTCTTGTTTAAACAGAAATAGGAGTAATGATGGAGTATAGGTCATTGGTTAATTAAATAAAGAAACTGTTTGGCCTGAAAGGTTAGAACATAGGTGGGTGGAATAAACATAAGAGAATGCTGGGAGGAATAGGAATTGAGCTTAGAGATGCCATGCACCTCTCCCATGGGCAGAAATGGTAGCTCTGCACTCTGAGGCAGATGGCGATACAGCCAGCCACCAGGTCAGACATGCTAAATCTTTCCTTCTAAGCGCACCTCGTGTTGCAACATACATTATTAGACATGGGTTAAGAGGCTGAAAATAATGGGGCAGGCAGTGTTGAAATGAATAGTTTTGTGTTGTTATTTCGGAGCATAACCTTACAAGGCGTCCCCATGGGGATGCAGCCCTGCTGCTCAAATTTCTACAATCAAGGGGGACATGGAAGAAGGGAAGAAAGAAGAGAGAGAGACAAGGAAGAATGGATGAATTCAATCATTCCTTGGAAAAATGAGTGAACCAATGAATGAGGAGACCTAGTAGGAAAAAATGTGCTGCATTCCCTCAGAGAGTCAGGTCAAATTAAGGATTGACAAGGTTTTCCACTAAGGAGGAGGCTTATTCCATTTTACCTTCTTTGTGCTCCAGGCCCACCCACAAGAGTGATGATGAGGACAGGGAGAAGAAGAGGAGAGGGTGTACCAGAATTCCCTGGTACAATTTCTCACCCAAATTGTTGCCAAATCACCTGACCTGGGACAGCTGATCTACATGCTGGACCCTAACTCCCAGTTTGACAACCCTAACATTTTAACCAAGTTTGTGAAGATGAAGGAACCAAAAATAGCCCAGTTACAGGACGGCAGGTTCCTTACAGGATGGGAGTCAGACATCAGTACCATACTGGTATTTGGCGGTTTGATGGGTGTGTGGGTTCTTTGCCAGACTCCACCTAGCATCATGGATTCCCTACTTTACTGATATTATGGAGTTCGGTGCATTCATCATATGTGTGCATGTCACACACTAGTGGGCATCATATGTACATGTTTATCCTGTGTGTGGGTGAGTGTGTTCATGAGTTTTATAGCCCAAGTACTACAGAACATGATCAATGAAAGGGAACACTGTTTTCCAGATATGGCAGGGCAATTATTTAAATGAACTGACAAGGGTTGGATGGCATGGATAAGACCTATGAGAGTTCAAGGCATACCGAATCCAGGCATGACAAAGTAGGTGGCAGACAGAATTCTGGCAAAACTAAGTAGGTAGCTTGATGTCCAACTTACTGGAGAAGAGCAACTGAGCAGAGACACTTTTCACTAAGCAACATGCTCTAGTGGAGATCAAACATCCTTTGACTTACAGCCAGTACGAATTAAACCATTCATCAAATGAAACCTAATTTTCTCTGATTTTGAGTATACATTTGTGTCCCTTCCTGATTAATCTACTCTTTATCCTCTTAAGTCCCAATACCTCACGCTGATAGCGGTCACATCTTTCCATTTGACATGGTTTTCCCTCAAGCTTCATACCGCCCCGAGATCATACAACTTTTTGTCCCCTCTCCACTGCTTCCTTGACAGCCATCTTGTCTTTTACCACACCACGCATCCCCAGTCCTTTACTCTCCAAGGGGAAAAGACCATAAATCCTGCTTTGTTTTGAGGCATGTATTTCTGTGATGCCCCATCCACCAAACACAATCCATCATTGACCAAATAACACAACATGTTAACAAATTTTTATTCTTTGAGAAAGAATAATCCATTGGAAAAGATACCAGGATTCATAGAAGACCTGAGGTATCTCTGAAAACAAACATTCCCAAGGAGAGAATTAAGTCTGCCCCTCAAAATTTGAGAATTTCACTTTAACAGATCTTCACCAAATCATAGACATAGATATGGAAGTCATTATCAAACTTGATGAAATACACAGAAGGTTTGTTGGGAACTTGGCAAATAATTTTACCTATCTCTTGGGTTCCATCTTTTTTGTTGTACTGCACTCTTTTGCCCTGCAAGGAATCCCTGCCTAATTCCAAAGTCACCTCTCCTGGAGGACATTCGGGCGTGATGTGGAGGTTGCCTTCAATGGAATCATCATGATGGTGGTAAAGGTACAGGACCGGATCATTCTCGTTGACAATGTAGAAACAGGTCGTTATGGTCTGCACCTCATCTGGGACCACGCCACTCCACTCTTCCTTAGAGCCTGGCATGATGTGGAGGTTGCCTTCCAGGTAGTCATTCAGGAGGTGGTAAATGTACAAGACCGGATCTTTCTTGTAGTTAATATAAAACCAGTTCTTCATGATTGGCACCTCTTCTAGGACCATCCCGTTCAAGTCATTCTTAGAGCCATTTGTGCCCATGAATGTATGTTTCACTGCTCTGCCAACTATGGTGTTTGAGAGATGAGTGTCTGTCACCTGAGGAAATGGCACATTATTAGGCAGGATCTTCAGGTTTAAAATCCTTTCATCATTATGAAGCTCCAAGCCATAGACACAATCAATCCCATCATATTTCAACAAATAGAGAGAGGGATATGTTGGCAGTTGATCTAGAATGATGGCTTTCCAATGGGTGACTGGTTCATTGGCTTCCTTCCAGCCATGAGAAATTCTGCGGCCAACAATATTCTCCAGGGCCTCAAAAGGCTTACTAAGTTTTTGCTTCTGGAGCGATGGCCCATTCTTCTTCTGGAGATGTGGCATGCAACTCATACTAAGAGGCATCTTCATCATGGTGGGAGACTTTCTGAGATAGGCCACAGCACTCCTGTTCCTCTGTCTCTTGGCTCTGTTTCTGTGCTTGGGCTTCATAGCTGCCAATCTCTGCATAGGAAGAACTCTTCAGTTTAAATCAGACACAAAGTGGTTTCCTCCACCATAAGTGCCTGCAAGGATAAGAAGGTGAGCATGTGAGGTCAAGGCACTTTTTAGGAATAACTTTGGAGCAGGTGAAAAAGGCAGGGCTGAATAGATTTGGATACCTAAATGTAATATGTTCTTAAGAAATTAATAGGAAAATTATCAAACTCTTGTCTAGAGCTCAGTATATGTCTATCAGAGACATATTCCTGCTGCAAAATGCAATTGACCTCTACTGAGAAACCTACTTCCTGACTTACTATATCAATGAGAGAGGAAGCTATGCCTATACCTAAAGTGAGAAAGAAATATCTGAACAGATGGCAAAGAATTCAAAGAACAGCCACTCCTCTCCTTACCACTCAAGCTACTGGTTAGTTGGCTGATCTATAACCACCTGCCCAAGGTCATGGCACTCCAGTCCACTGGCTCTCTCTATTGTGTCTCCTGATCCAGATCCAGGTTGATTACATAAAGATATTCTGTATCTTCATTAGAGAAGTGAGTACTGTGAGTCAAACTGCCAAAAGAAAGAAACATTAATCTGTGTAACAGCACCTATTAGAAATAATTATCTTTTAAAACACATATGGACAAAGAGAATCTTTGCCATTTAAGTGGACTGAGGAATTGGACATTTTTAGCAAAGATAGAGTGGGGAGAATACCCGACATTAACCGTCCCACAGCTATCAAATATAGGAGCTGTTAACGACATAAATTTTGGACCCAGAGCAGATTTGAAAGAAACCTTTCTTTGACTACAGAGGTCCTAGTTGCTTCCTAAACATATTTACCAAAAGAAAATATCTTGGCTCTCTAGATTCCAACTTCTGGAAATTTGGTTGAACAGTTGTGGAGCCCAAGAGCTGAACTGACCTCCTCAGCCACCGTGAAGATAGTAAGCCCACCTTCACAGAAGACTAGTGCTTCAAGTGCAATACAGTAGCCACCCCCAACCAAAGCTTTGTGACATCATCAAGGCTCTACTTATGTCATAAAACTCCTCCTAGCCAGGTTTCTTCCCTACTAACCCCCAGAAATATCCAGCATACAGGTCCTAAAATGCTGCTCATACAGCCCCATGAAGACCCAAAATAAAAACCCCAACCTTCTTCCCAATTACTTGAGTCATATTTTCCAAGTAACTCAACCCATTTATGTGTTTTTTTTTTTCTGTAAAATAATTTTTGTTCTGAATCAACAACTCACATGAATGTTTTTTTTCCTAACTCCAATGTCCTCATTGGTTATTTTCTATTGATTTTTCCATTACTTCATAAAAATAATTATCAAACTTTCCACTTCTCTTCCTCCTCCCACATTTTTCAGCTCCGCAAATAAACCTCTCCACTCAAACACCAGTCCAAATAGAGGGCAGGGTACTTTGAGCTGTGGGAAGTCCAAGCCCACCCTTCATCCATCCAGATTTAGCAAGGTATGCATCCACAAAAAATATGATCACAAAAAGCCAGTGTATGATATGCAGACAATTGCAAGTGCCTTTATCTTTGGCTTCTCCGTCTGCCCCAATTGTCAGCCACATTCAGAGCTTCCAGTTTGATCCCATGTTCTTTCATTCCCAGGTCACTGGATTAGTTGAAATCCCCTTAGTTCAGGCACAGTGTCTTATAGTGTGGACCAAGCCCTTATATTCCTGACATCCTTGCTCTTTTTCTCCATCCATCTGCTCTTCCACTGGAGCTTGGAAGCTCCATCTAGTTTTCTGATTTTGACCCTGACTTGATCTCCATCATTTGCCAAACAAAAGTTCCATGGTGGTTTTCAAGATAGTCAGTCATCAGTCTGACTATGGGACAAGGCACACATAGTTCCTAGGGACATGTCACAGTGCGGTCAAATTCTCCTCCCTGCTTAAGGACCTAGAGAGGGTCACCCTATGGCCTTCTGAGAACCACTCGAGAGATATCGATCTTGACATCCCCAGAATGGCCCCATAAATTGAGATATCATCAGTTTATGTGCATTAACTTGTGTGTGTTTGTGTGTGTGTATTTAAATCACAATAACAAATGGATTGTAACATTGAAGTTTCTTCTCATCTTGAGAAGAATATTTGCTACAGAAACACTCTCACACTAATAGTGAGAGTGTAAACTATCTAAGAAAGGAGAAATTACTGGAGGAATCCCCCAGGAGTTAGGCTCAGTGTCCCAGGAATTACGCCCATGGAAAGTCAATGAACTCAGTGATGGAAGATAAAACCCAGCCTAAATAAAACCCTAAATCATTTAGGTGGAACATGAGATACTCTTACAACAGTTACAAGAGGTCTAAAATGCCTGGACTGGAACATAAGGGGAACACAATGACGTGGAGCTGAGAGTGCATGGCAAAACTGATTGGATCTTGCAAAAATTATATAAGCATATCAAGAAAACCACCAGTGGGACAAAACCCTAAGAAATCTGTATGACAACATATCATGTTGAACATAATGAGATTTATAGACAAAGGAAAGATCTTAATTATGTCACTGTCACACAGGTGATGATGAACCAGTTCCACCGTAGAGTGACTCCCTGCTGTGTTTAAGATAACCTGTCAATTCTGTCTAGTCAGTTACAAGGAAATTTGCATTAATTGCACAGATTAACTATCAGCATCATTTACTGCACAATCAAAGGCAAGGCAAAGAAATCATAGACATGTTGTTAATGCTTAAGATGTTATTGTGAGTTTTGATGGGTTTTTTTCTTAAAGGGTGACTCTCATCGGTGACTCTCATGCATGAAGCAGATCCTTTCTCTGTGATGTTTCCTGAATAGCCACTGAGATACCAGCCCATTGAGTTGTGGTCTCTCTCTCTTTTACAAATCAACTTCTACCTTCAGCTTGATCTCTTGCTTGAGCTTCCCTTCCGGCTACTAGACTCCTTTCCTGATCCTGCAGAGGGCTTTTGTAAGGGATTGTGATCTCTAAGTTTTTCCCCTTTCAAGAACTAATCATTCTATTAATCACAATTCTAAACTGCTGTGGGAGTTTGTTTGTGACTTATGCCTTCACATGTGATACAAGCGACCTGTGTGTATAGGGTCTTCTCTCTGTTCATGTGGGGAAGGCATGGCAGCAGGAGTAGATGGCTGCTCATTCTCTGTAAGGAAATCAGTAAACAGTGGGGACCAAGTACAAGGATGTCCTGAAATATTAAGTCTTGTCCTTTCAAGGCCCCAAAGCCTCCAGCTAGGTTCAGGGTCAAGACAATCTCCAAACCCCACCGAGCATGAAGTGTTTAGAACTAGAAGCCTGTGTGTGCCATATCACATAAATTCATCGTGAGTACACCAATCTGTTTTTTTTTTTTTAATGCTACATTATTTTGTCCCATCGGAACGATCTATATTACCAATAAACCAAATTTGCTGCATCTTTGGTGTCCTAGAATTGCTTTAAATTGTTGCTGGGACAGTCTTACAAAACTTCCTGTGCTGTTATGAGACCTTAAGGGGACAGCACTTATTTCAGAAATCAAAGGCAGTTGGGTTCAATCCTATGGTTAGCTGTTAGCTAGACACTGGAAGGATGGATTTGACTAAGAAAGGGAGACAGCATACATGGAGGCAGGTAACCTTTCCTTTGCAAAATGACCCATTTTGAGGCCTTACTTCAGGCTCTTCTCTTCTCATAATCTTGGTTTTTTTATTAGTTTAGGATAAGAATTAAAACTCCATTTACAGTATCTGTGAACCCGAATGAGTTAAGTATGTGTGACCAATTTGATGTCTGCCTGTCTGTCAACAGGGCCAGAGTTCAGGGGCATCTGATGCATAGCACAGGAATGTCAGCCATCAATCTCTGGTCCACCTAACTCTACAGCATTAGAGTTGTCATGGTTGCTCATCTGATCTTCCTCATATGATCTCCATCCACAGAGATGTCAGAAAAATCCTCCCCTGAGAGTGCAAGTTCTTTACAAATGAAAGATTATACAACAGAAGAAAAATGGGAGATTTATATGGGCAAACTGTTGAAAGGATAAAGTGACAGAAGAAGTTTATTGATTAATTAAAGAAAGAATCCGCTTCAGCTGATAGGTTAGAACATAGGTAGGTGGAGTAAACAAAATAGAATGCCAGGAGGAAGAGGTAGTGAGCTCAGAGAAGCCATGCTCCCCTCTCCCCGGCAGATGCCATAGCTCTGCTCTCTGAGGCAGATGTCGATGCAGCCCGCCACCATGTCAGACATGCTGAATTTTTCCTGGTAAGTGCACCTCGTTATACTACACTGATTATTAGAAATGGGTTAAAATGCTGAATCTAATGGGCCAGCAGTGTTTAAAAGAATACAGTGTTTGTGTATTTATTTCAGGCATAACCTTCATGCGGCCATGGTGCTGGGGACACAGCCTCGCTGCTCAAATAACTACAGAATGGCTTGCAGCCTTGTGGACAACTGAATCCAATGAAAGCCTGAGAAAGCTTGGGAAAGAGTAAAGCATGTTTTCTTGGTAGCAGCGATTTCTCGGTCTGCTCTGCTTGCTAGAAGAAAGCAAGGGCTCTCATCTAAAAGAGGCTTGCTGACTCAGCTTCAGCTGCAAAACCCTGCAGCCCTTAAGAGGTCCTGCCACAAAACATTTAAATGGTGTTGATAAAAGCCAACTGAATGCTTGTATGTTTTCAACAGTAGCAGGAAAAAAAACTGTGTTGTTTTAAAATGCCGGCTTTCTGGGCCATCCTGCCTGGGCAAACTCTGACTGTTTGAGGAAGGAGGGCCAGCTATAGAAAGAGGGCTTGAGTGTTGTCTGTTGCAGCCTCTTTGAAGCAAGGACCTTGAAACACTGTAGACTTGTGGCACTGAATGCGGCTCTGTTCGGTACCTCAGCCACAAGCTAAGGAATGGGCTACATCTGGCCAGCAAAGCCACGGCTTTAGTCCTACTGAGATTGCTTGGTAAATGAAAGACTCATGTGGTCAGAAAAACAGAGAGAGAAATAGAGTAAAGAGAGATTCAAAGACAAAGAAAATTTTTAAATGATTTACAGTGTGTTAAAAATATGTGCAGGCTAAAATTTGAAGTTCTTAAAGTTAAAAAAAGGAAGAGAGTTGTTGGGTGTGGTCGTACACACCTGTAAACCCAACACATGGGAGGCAGAGGGAGATTGACCTCTGTACCTTCAAGGTGAGGTAGCACACGCCTTTAATCCCAGTGCCTTGAAGGCAGAGACAAACAGATCTTTGTGAGTTCAAAGTGTAGTAGCATACACCTTTAATCACAATGCCTGAAAGGCAAAGAGAGGCAGATCTCTGAGACTACAAGGACAGACAGGTATACAGAGTTATTCCAGGTCAAAGATACAGAGAAACTGTCTCAAAAGGCAAAAAATAAAAAGGAAAAATAAACAAAATAGAGGTTAAATTGAAGCGCACAAAGATGGAAAATTCACAGCGAATTTTGATAATGTATGCTATTATGCTCTTTTTGAATCATTTGAATTTTGAGGCAGTAGCAATAGCTGCTAAAAGATGTTTCTTTATAAAAGCTGCTGAAATAATCCAACATAGATATTTTGAAAATGCCTTGACTTTGAAATTTGGATCTAAGGACATGATGCTTTGGAAAGGAGTTTCTATTTTGTTTTCACAGAGGGTGATAGTCTGTGGATGCCTCTATACTGATATGGTAGGATGGACCACGCCCTACTTAAAGGTTGCTGTGAACACCTTTAAAAAATTACTTCACTCAACTGCCAACTGAGATAAATCAATAATGATGCCACCATTCAGCAGGAAGCATTTTGGAGAGAAAAAACTGCACTCACGTTCCCAAATATGGCTTATGAACGTTCTTTTACATTTAAAGTGGGATGTGATATAGATATGAATATTTGCATTAGTATAGATTTTGCTTTACTGATAGAGATTTTAGGTCAATTTTGTTATATGTATATGCATTTTTGATCTTAATTAAGGTATTGTGATTGTGTAGTTCATTTAAAAATATAATGTATATAGGTTATTAATGGATAATCATTAATAATAGTCAAGTTTGTAGTCATGTTAGTTAGATTTTCTAGCTACATAGATATATATACATATATATATATATATATATATATATATTTCAGTTAGATAGGCATTATTCATATCTCTCTAGACTACAAAATAGGGTATTTAATGTTTTAGTACCTTAGAGTTTTTCATGACAGTGAGACACTCTACTCTTGGTAGCACATATCTACTTCAGGAAGAAGATGGGCATCAAAAAGGATCCTTATGGAGTTTGATAGCCATTTGGGGAAGAAACTGCTCTTGCCTGGATTGTTGCATAAAGTGTACACAGAAAACACTCAGAGAGAGGACTACTGAACTTGCCTAAAGGCGAGATGATCTTTTCGTGTTCCTGATTCAGGAAAGTGTCAGCAAAACATTCTTCAAGACAAGCAGATAGTGATTGCCTTTGAAATTTCCTGCTTCATGGAAATGTCTGCTGGAAACTATGGGCCTGTAGGTTGAGGATGGTATCACCAACGGTACAGAGGAACTTTGGGTGACTGTCCAGGCAGCGAGATGTCTCTGTCATTTCTAGAGTTTGAAAATGGCTTACTTTTTGTTTGCTTAGGTAATACTGTATTATTCTGGAGTCTCTGATGGAGTTGAAGAATAGAGAGATAGCTATAGTTTTCCATTGTTATGATAAAAGATAAAATAGATATAAATATTGTAACTGTAATTCTTGCTTGATAACTGTTTTGTTATATGTAATTTTGCTATGTTAAAGTTAAAGATTCCGTTCTTGTTTAAACAGAAATAGGAGTAATGATGGAGTATAGGTCATTGGTTAATTAAATAAAGAAACTGTTTGGCCCGAAAGGTTAGGACATAGGTGGGTGGAATAAACATAAGAGAATGCTGGGAGGAATAGGAATTGAGCTTAGAGATGCCATGCACCTCTCCCATGGGCAGAAATGGTAGCTCTGCACTCTGAGGCAGATGGCGATACAGCCAGCCACAAGATCAGACATGCTAAATCTTTCCTTCTAAGCGCACCTCGTGCTGCAACATACATTATTAGACATGGGTTAAGAGGCTGAAAATAATGGGGCAGGCAGTGTTGAAATGAATAGTTTTGTGTTGTTATTTTGAAGCATAACCTTACATGGCGGCCCCATGGGGATGCAGCCCTGCTGCTCAAATTTCTACAATCAAAGGGGACATGGAAGAAGGGAAGAAAGAAGAGAGAGAGACAAGGAAGAATGGATGAATTCAATCATTCATTGGAAAAATGAGTGAACCAATGAATGAGGAGACCTAGTAGGAAAAAATGTGCTGCATGCCCTCAGAGAGTCAGGTCAAATTAAGGATTGACAAGGTTTTCCACTAAGGAGGAGGCTTACTCCATTTTACCTTCTTTGTGCTCCAGGCCCACCCACAAGAGTGATGATGAGGACAGGGAGAAGAAGAGGAGAGGGTGTACCAGAATTCCCGGGTACAATTTCTCACCAAAATTGTAGCCAAATCACCTGACCTGGGATAGCTGATCTACATGCTGGACCCTAACTCCCAGTTTGACAACCCTAACATTTTAACCAAGTTTGTGAAGATGAAGGAACCAAAAATAGCCCAGTTACAGGATGGCAGGTTCCTTACAGGATGGGAGTCAGACATCAGTACCATACTGGTATTTGGCGGTTTGATGGGTGTGTGGGGTCTTTGACAGACTCCAACTAGCATCATGGATTCCCTACTTTACTGATATTATGGAGTTCTGTGCATTCATCATATGTGTGCATGTCACACACTAGTGGGCATCATATGTACATGTTTATCCTGTGTGTGGGTGAGTGTGTTCATGAGTTTTATAGCCCAAGTCCTACAGAACATGATCAATGAAAGGGAACACTGTTTTCCAGATATGGCAGGGCAATTATTTAAATGAACTGACAAGGGTTGGATGGCATGGATAAGACCTATGAGAGTTCAAGGCATACCGAATCCAGGCATGACAAAGTAGGTGGCAGACAGAATTCTGGCAAAACTAAGTAGGTAGCTTGATGTCCAACTTACTGGAGAAGAGCAACTGAGCGGAGACACTTTTCACTAAGCAACATGCTCTAGTGGAGATCAAACATCCTTTGACTTACAGCCAGTACGAATTAAACCATTCATCAAATGAAACCTAATTTTCTCTGATTTTGAGTATACATTTGTGTCCCTTCCTGATTAATCTACTCTTTATCCTCTTAAGTCCCAATACCTCACGCTGATAGCGGTCACATCTTTCCATTTGACATGGTTTTCCCTCAAGCTTCATACCGCCCCGAGATCATACAACTTTTTGTCCCCTCTCCACTGCTTCCTTGACAGCCATCTTGTCTTTTACCACACCACGCATCCCCAGTTCTTTACTCTCCAAGGGGAAAAGACCATAAATCCTGCTTTGTTTTAAGGCCTGTATTTCTGTAATGCCCCATCCACCAAACACAATCCATCATTGACCAAATAACACAACATGTTAACAAATTTTTATTCTTTGAGAAAGAATAATCCATTGGAAAAGATACCAGCATTCATAGAAGACCTGAGGTATCTCTGAAAACACACATTCCCAAGGAGAGAATTAAGTCTGCCCCTCAAAATTTGAGAATTTCACTTTAACAGATCTTCACCAAATCATAGACATAGATATGGAAGTCATTATCAAACTTGATGAAATACACAGAAGGTTTGTTGGGAACTTGGCAAATAATTTTACCTATCTCTTGGGTTCCATCTTTTTTGTTGTACTGCACTCTTTTGCCTTCCAAGGAATCCCTGCCTAATTCCAAAGTCACCTCTCCTGGAGGACATTCAGGCGTGATGTGGAGGTTGCCTTCAATGGAATCATCATGATGGTGGTAAAGGTACAGGACCGGATCATTCTCGTTGACAATGTAGAAACAGGTCGTTATGGTCTGCACCTCATCTGGGACCACGCCACTCCACTCTTCCTTAGAGCCTGGCATGATGTGGAGGTTGCCTTCCAGGTAGTCATCCAGGAGGTGGTAAATGTACAAGACCGGATCTTTCTTGTAGGTAATATAAAACCAGGTCTTCATGATTGGCACCTCTTCTAGGACCATCCCGTTCCAGTCATTCTTAGAGCCATTTGTGCCCATGAATGTATGTTTCACTGCTCTGCCAAATATGGTGTTTGAGAGATGAGTGTCTGTCACCTGAGGAAATGGCACATTATTAGGCAGGATCTTCAGGTTTAAAATCCTTTCATCACTATGAAGCTCCAAGCCATAGACACAATCAATCCCATCATATTTCAACAAATAGAGAGAGGGATATGTTGGCAGTTGATCTAGAATGATGGCTTTCCAATGGGTGACTGGTTCATTGGCTTCCTTCCAGCCATGAGAAATTCTGCGGCCAACAATATTCTCCAGGGCCTCAAAAGGCTTACTAAGTTTTTGCTTCTGGAGCGATGGCCCATTCTTCTTCTGGAGATGTGGCATGCAACTCATACTAAGAGGCATCTTCATCATGGCGGGAGACTTTCTGAGATAGGCCAGAGCACTCCTGTTCCTCTGTCTCTTGGCTCTGTTTCTGTGCTTGGGCTTCATAGCTGCCAATCTCTGCATAGGAAGAACTCTTCAGTTTAAATCAGACACAAAGTGGTTTCCTCCACCATAAGTGCCTGCAAGGATAAGAAGGTGAGCATGTGAGGTCAAGGCTCTTTTTAGGAATAATTTTGGAGCAGGTGAAAAAGGCAGGGCTGAATAGATTTGGATACCTAAATGTAATATGTTCTTAAGAAATTAATAGGAAAATTATCAAACTCTTGTCTACAGCTCAGTATATGTGTATCAGAGACATATTCCTGCTGCAAAATGCAATTGACCTCTACTGAGAAACCTACTTCCTGACTTACTATATCAATGAGAGAGGAAGCTATGCCTATACCTAAAGTGAGAAAGAAATGATGTGGGAGTGTCATAACAATCTGTTGATATCATTGGCTAAGCAATAAAGAAACTGCTAGGCCCATTGGATAGGCCCATCTTAGGTGGGTGGAGTAAACAGAACAGAACACTGGGAGGAAGAGGAAGTGAGGTCAGACTCCGCAGCTCTCCTCTCCAGAGCAGACCCAAGAGAGACGCCATGCTACCTGCTCCAGGGAAGACGCACGCTATGAAGCTCCAACCCAGGATCGACTTAGGCTAGAATCTTCCCGGTAAGCGCACCCTGGGGCGCTACACAGATGATTAGAAATGGGCTAAATTAATATGTGAGAATTAGCCAGTAAGGGCTAGAGCTAAGGACCAAAGCAATGTTTAAATGAATACAGTGTCTGTGTAATTATTTCGGGGCATAAGCTAGCCGAGCCAGGCGGCTGGGGTGTTGGGGATGCAGCCCCGCCGCTGCTCCTTATTACTACAAATGACGCCCAGACGTGTGGCTAACTGAACCCTCTGAATGCCTGACAAAGCTTGGGAAAGTGTGAAGCATGTTTTCTTGATTATCGCAATTTCTGGGGTCTACTCTGCTTGCCAGAGGCAAGCAAGCGCCTCATCTAAGAGAGGCTTCCTGACTCAGCTTTAGCTGCAAAGCCTGCAGCTCATTAATAGGTCCTGCCACGAAACACTTATACGGTGTTGACGAAAAGCTGAACACATGCTTTTCGGTTTTCAGCCGTAGCAGGAAAAAAGCTGTGCCGTTTAAAAATGCCGGCTTTCTGGGCCATCCTGCCAGGGCACACTCTGACTGTTTGAGGCAGGAGGGCCAGCTACCGAGAGAGGACTTGAGTGTTGTCTGTTGTAGCTCGCTGGCTGGCAGGGACCTTGAAATGCTATAAACATGGCTACAGCCAGTACCTCAGCCATGAGGCTGGAAAGCTAAGGAATGGGCTACATCTAGCCGGCAAACCCACGCCTTTAGTCCTACCGAGATTGCTTGGTAAATTAAGGACTCATGTGATCAGAAAAAGAGAGATATACAGTAAAGAGAGATTCAAAGACAAAGAAAAATTTTAAATGATTTACAGTGTTAAAATATATGCAGACTAAAAGTTAAAATTCTTAAAGTAAATCTCTGTGAGTTCAAGGTGTGATAGCACACTCCTTTAATCCCAGTGCCTAAAAAGCAGAGACAAACAGATCTCTGTGAGTTCAAGGTGTAGTAGTGTACGCCTTTAATCCCAATGCCTGGGAGGCAGAGACAGGCGGATCTCCGAGAGTTCAAAGACAGCCTGGTCTACAGATATATGCTCAAAAAGCAAAGAGTTAACTTAGGACTGTCACAGCTTAGCTTCTTAAGCGCCTAGTGATTTAAAGGCGTAAATCAAAAGTGCTCCTGGATGGTAAAAAATTGCAGATTCACAATAGGACAGATTCAGACCACTAAATGAGTCACACTGTTGGATGAATGTACGTAGGCTTGGGAAAGAGAAGAAAAAGAATATAGAGAATAAAGTTAATGGTTTTAAAAAAAAGGTAAAGTCTTTAGAGTGCAGATAGTTAAGAGATTAAAAGAAATAAAGAAATATAAGCCGCGTAAAGATGAAAAATTCACAGAGAGTCTGGATTCTTTGTATTATTGTGTTTTCTTTAAAATTTTTGAATGTGAAGGAGCTAAGTACAGAGAGACATTTCATTATATGGGCTGCCAATTGGAACCAGTACGGATATCATGAGGGTATGATTTCAGAATTTGGATCTAAGGATATGATACTTTGGAAAAGAGATTCTTCTTTTGTTTTCACAGAGGATGAGACTCTATGGATTTCTTCTATTCCGATTTGGTATGATGGACCACGTCCTCCTGAAGGGTTGCTGTGAACATCTTCAGAAAATTGCTTTGCTCAACTGCCAACTGAGATGAAACTAGCACACAGGTTATACCATGAAAGACCTAATTAACGATGCCCCCATTCAGCAGGAAGCAGTTTGGAGAGAAAAAACTGCGCCCATGTTCCCAAATATGGTTTATAAATGTTCTTTTACATTAAAAGGGGGATATGATATAGACATGAATAATTTGCATTAGTATAGATTTTGCTTTATTGATAGAGATTTACTGTCAATTTTGTTATATGTATAAATGTTTCTGATGTAACTTTTACATGATAACTGTTTTGTTATATGTAATTTTGCTATGTTAAAGTTAAAGCCTTCCTTTTTTTGTTTAAACAGAAAAAGGGGAAGTGATGTGGGAGTGTCATAACAATCTGTTGATTTCATTGGCTAAGCAATAAAGAAACTGCTAGGCCCATTGGATAGGCCCACCCTTAGGTGGGTGGAGTAAACAGAACAGAACACTGGGAGGAAGAGGAAGTGAGGTCAGACTCGGCAGCTCTCCTCTCCAGAGCAGACACAAGAGAGACGCCATGCTACCTGCTCCAGGGAAGACGCACGCTATGAAGCTCCGACCCAGGATGGACTTAGGCTAGAATCTTCCCGGTAAGCGCACCTAGGGGCGCTACACAGATGATTAGAAATGGGCTAAATTAATATGTGAGAATTAGCCAGTAAGGGCTAGAGCTAAGGACCAAAGCAATGCTTAAATGAATACAGTGTCTGTGTAATTATTTCGGAGCATAAGCTAGCCGAGCCAGGCGGCTGGGGTGTTGGGGATGCAGCCCCGCCGCTGCTCCTTATTACTACAAAGAAATATCTGAACAGATGGCAAAGAATTCAAAGAACAGCCACTCCTCTCCTTACCACTCAAGCTACTGGTTAGTTGGCTGATCTATAACCACCTGCCCAAGGTCATGGCACTCCAGTCCACTGGCTCTCTCTATTGTGTCTCCTGATCCAGATCCAGGTTGATTACATAAAGATATTCTGTATCTTCATTAGAGAAGTGAGTACTGTGAGTCAAACTGCCAAAAGAAAGAAACATTAATCTGTGCAACAGCACCTATTAGAAATAATTATCTTTTAAAACACATATGGACAAAGAGGATCTTTGCCATTTAAGTGGACTGAGGAATTGGACATTTTTAGCAAAGATAGAGTGGGGAGAATACCCGACATTAACCGTCCCCCAGCTATCAAATATAGGAGCTGTTAACGACATAAATTTTGGACCCAGAGCAGATTTGAAAGAAACCTTTCTTTGACTACAGAGGTCCTAGTTGCTTCCTAAACATATTTACCAAAAGAAAATATCTTGGCCCTCTAGATTCCAACTTCTGGAAATTCGGTTGAACAGTTGTGGAGCCCAAGAGCTGAACTGACCTCCTCAGCCACCATGAAGATAGTAAGCCCACCTTCACAGAAGACCAGTGCTTCATGTGGAACAGAGTTGCCACCCCCAACCAAAGCTTTGTGACATCATCAAGGCCCTACTTATGTCATAAAACTCCTCCTAGCCAGGTTTCTTCCCTACTAACCCCCAGAAATATGCAGCATACAGGTCCTCAAATGCTGCTCATACAGCCCCATGAAGATGCAAAATAAAAACCCCAATCTTCTTCCCAATTACTTGAGTCATATTTTCCAAGTAACTCAACCCCTTTATGTGTTTTTTTTTTTTTTTTCTGTAAAATGATTTTTGGTCTGAGTCAACAACTCACATGAATGTTTTTTTTTTCCTAGCTCCAATGTCCTCATTGTTTATTTTCTATTGATTTTTCTATTACTTATTACTTCATAATAATAATTATCAAACTTTCCACTTCTCTTCCTCCTCCCACATTCTTCTTGCTCCGCAAATAAACCTCTCCACTCAAACACCAGTCCAAATAGAGGGCAGGGTACTTTGAGCTGTGGGAAGTCCAAGCCCACCCTTCATCCATCCAGATTTAGCAAGGTATGCATCCACAAAAAATATGATCACAAAAAGCCAGTGTATGATATGCAGACAATTGCAAGTGCCATTATCTTTGGCTTCTCCGTCTGCTCCAATTGTCAGCCACATTCAGAGCTTCCAGTTTGATCCCATGTTCTTTCATTCCCAGGTCACTGGATTAGTTGAAATCCCCTTAGTTCAGGCACAGTGTCTCATAGTGTGGACCAAGCCCTTATATTCCTGACATCCTTGCTCTTTTTCTCCATCCATCTGCTCTTCCACTGGAGCTTGGAAGCTCCATCTAGTTTTCTGATTTTGACCCTGACTTGATCTCCATCATTTGCCAAACAAAAGTTCCATGGTGGTTTTCAAGATAGTCAATCATCAGTCTGACTATGGGACAAGGCACACCTAGTTCCTAGGGATATTTCACAGTGCGGTCAACCTCTCCTCCCTGCTTAAGTACCTAGAGAGGGTCACCCTATGGCCTTCTGAGAACCACTCGAGAGATATCGATCTTGACATCCCCAGAATGGCCCCATAAATTGAGATATCATCAGTGTATGTGCATTAACTTGTGTGTGTTTGTGTGTGTGTATTTAAATCACAATAACAAATGGATTGTAATATTGAAGTTTCTTCTCATCTTGAGAAGAATATTTGCTACACAAACACTCTCACAGTAATAGTGAGAGTGTAAACTATCTAAAAAAGAAGAAATAACTGGAGGAATCCCCCAGGAGTTAGGCTCAGTGTCCCAGGAATTACGCCAAGGAAAGTCAATGAACTCAGTGATGGAAGATAAAACCCAGCCTAAATAAAACCCTAAATCATTTAGGTGGAACATGAGATACTCTTACAACAGTTACAAGAGGTCTAAAATGCCTGGACTGGAACATAAGGGGAACACAATGACGTGGAGCTGAGAGTGCATGCCAAAACTGATTGGATCTGGCAAAAATTATGTAAGCATACCAAGGAAACCACCAGTGGGACAAAACCCTAAGAACTCTGTATGACAACATATCATGTGAACATAATGAGATTTATAGACAAAGGAAAGATCTTAATTATGTCACTGTCACACAGGTGATGATGAACCAGTTCCATCGTAGAGTGACTCCCTGCTGTGTTTAAGATAACCAGCAATTCTGTCTAGTCAGTTACAAGGAAATTTGCATTAATTGCACAGATTAACTATCAGCATCATTTACTGCACAATCAAAGGCAAGGCAAAGAAATCATAGACATGTTGTTGAATGCTGATGATGTTATTGGGAGTTTTGATGGGTTTTTTTCTTAAAGGGAAATCATCGGTGACTCTCATGCATGAAGCAGATCCTTTCTCTGTGATGTTTCCTGAATAGCCACTGAGATACCAGCCCATTGAGTTGTGGTCTCTCTCTCTTTTACAAAGCAACTTCTACCTTCATCTTGATCTCTTGCTTGAGCTTCCCTTCCGGCTACTAGGCTCCTTTTCTGATCCTGCAGAGGGCTTTTGTAAGGGATTGTGATCTCTAAGTTTTTCCCCTTTCAAGAAATAATCATTCTATTAATCACAATTCTAAACTGCTGTGGGAGTTTGTTTGTGACTTATGCCTTCACATGTGATACAAGCGACCTGTGTGTATAGGGTCTTCTCTCTGTTCATGTGGGGAAGGCATGGCAGCAGGAGTAGATGGCTGCTCATTCTCTGTAAGGAAATCAGTAAACAGAGGACACCAAGTACAAGGATGTCCTGAAATATTAAGTCTTGTCCTTTCAAGGCCCCAAAGCCTCCAGCTAGGTTCAGGGTCACAACAATCTCCAAAACCCACCTAGCATGGAGTATTCAGAACCAGAAGCCTATGTGTGCCATATCACGTAAATTCATCGTGAGTACACCAATCTGTTTTTTTTTCAATTCTAAATTATTTTGATCCATCAGAACGATCAATATTACCAATTAACCAAATTTGCTGCATCTTTGGTGTCCTAGAATTGCTTTAAATTGTTGCTGGGACAGTCTTACAAACCTTCCTGTGCTGTTATGAGACCTTAAGGGGACAGCACCTATTTCAGAAATCAAAGGCAGTTGGGTTCAATTCTATGGTTAGCTGTTAGCTAGACACTGGAAGGATGGATTTGACTAAGAAAGGGAGACAGCATACATGGAGGCAGGTAACCATTCCTTTGCAAAATGACCCATTTTGAGGCCTTACTTCAGGCTCTTCTCTTCTCCTAATCTTGGTTTTTTTATTAGTTTAGGAGAAGAATTAAAACTCCATTTACAGTATCTGTGAACCCGAATGAGTTAAGTATGTGTGACCAACTTGATGTCTGCCTGTCTGTCAACAGGGCCAGAGTTCAGGGGCATCTGATGCATAGCACAGGAATGTCAGCCATCAATCTCTGGTCCACCTAACTCTACAGCATTAGAGTTGTCATGGTTGCTCATCTGATCTTCCTCATATGATCTCCATCCACAGACATGTCAGAAAAATCCTCCCCTGAGAATGCAAGTTCTTTACAAATGAAAGATTATACAACAGAAGACACATGGGAGATTTATATGGGCAAGCTGTTGAAAGGATAAAGTGACAGAAGAAGTTTATTGATTAATTAAAGAAAGAATCCGCTTCAGCTGATAGGTTAGAACATAGGAAGGTGGAGTAAACAAAATAGAATGCCGGGAGGAAGAGGTAGTGAGCTCAGAGCAGCCATGCTCCCCTCTCCCCGGCAGATGCCATAGCTCTGCTCTCTGAGGCAGATGTCGATGCAGCCAGCCACCAGGTCAGACATGCTGATTATTTCCTGGTAAGTGCACCTCATTATACTACACTGATTAGAAATGGGTTAAAATGCTGAATCTAATGGGCCAGCAGTGTTTAAAAGAATACAGTTTTTGTGTATTCATTTCAGGCATAACCTTCATGCGACCGTGGTGCTGGGGACACAGCCTCGCTGCTCAAATAACTACAGAATGGCTTGCAGCCTTGTGGACAACTGAATCCACTGAAAGCCTGAGAAAGCTTGGGAAAGAGTAAAGCATGTTTTCTTGGTAGCAGCGATTTCTCGGTCTGCTCTGCTTGCTAGAAGAAAGCAAGGGCTCTCATCTAAAAGAGGCTTGCTGACTCAGCTTCAGCTGCAAAACCCTGCAGCCCTTAAGAGGTCCTGCCACAAAACATTTAAATGGTGTTGATAAAAGCCAACTGAATGCTTGCATGTTTTCAGCAGTAGCAGGAAAAAAACTGTGTTGTTTTAAAATGCCGGGTTTCTGGGCCATCCTGCCTGGGCAAACTCTGACTGTTTGAGGAAGGAGGGCCAGCTACAGAAAGAGGGCTTGAGTGTTGTCTGTTGCAGCCTCTTTGATGGCAAGGACCTTGAAACACTGTAGACTTGTGGCACTGAATGCGGCTCTGTTAGGTACTTCAGCCACAAGGTTGGAATGGCAGAAAGCTAAGGAATGGGCTACATCTGGCCAGCAAAGCCACGGCTTTAGTCCTACTGAGATTGCTTGGTAAATGAAAGACTCATGTGGTCAGAAAAACAGAGAGAGAAATAGAGTAAAGAGAGATTCAAAGACAAAGAAAATTTTTAAATGATTTACAGTGTGTTAAAAATATGTGCAGGCTAAAATTTGAAGTTCTTAAAGTTAAAAAAAAAGGAAGAGAGTTGTTGGGTGTGGTCGTACACACCTGTAAACCCAACACATGGGAGGCAGAGGGAGATTGACCTCTGTACCTTCAAGGTGAGGTAGCACACGCCTTTAATCCCAGTGCCTTGAAGGCAGAGACAAACAGATCTTTGTGAGTTCAATGTGAGTTCAATGTAGCATACACCTTTAATCCCAATGCCTGAAAGGCAGAGAGAGGCAGATCTCTGAGACTTCAAGGACAGACAGGTATACAGAGTTATTCCAGGTCAAAGATACAGAGAACCTGTCTCAAAAGGCAAAAAATAAAAAGGAAAAATAAACAAAATAGAGGTTAAATTGAAGCACACAAAGATGGAAAATTCACAGCGAATTTTGATATTGTATGCTATTATGCTCTTTTTGAATCATTTGAATTTTGAGGCAGTAGCAATAGCTGCTAAAAGATGTTTTTTTATAAAAGCTGCTGAAATAATCCAACATAGATCTTTTGAAAATGCCTTGACTTTGAAATTTGGATCTAAGGACATGATGCTTTGGAAAGGAGTTTCTATTTTGTTTTCACAGAGGGTGATAGTCTGTGGATGCCTCTATACTAATATGGTAGGATGGACCACGCCCTACTTAAAGGTTGCTGTGAACACCTTTAAAAAATTGCTTCGCTCAACTACCAACTGAGATAAATCAATAATGATGCCACCATTCAGCAGGAAGCATTTTGGAGAGAAGAAACTGCACCCACATTCCCAAATATGGCTTATAAACGTTCTTTTACATTTAAAGTGGGATGTGATATAGATATGAATATTTGCATTAGTATAGATTTTGCTTTACTGATAGAGATTTTAGGTCAATTTTGTCATATGTATATGGATTTTTGATCTTAATTAAGGTATTGTGATAGTGTAGTTCATTTAAAAATATAATGTATATAGGTTATTAATGGATAATCATTAATAATAGTCAAGTTTGTAGTCATGTTAGTTAGATTTTCTAGCTACATAGATATATATATTTCAGTCAGATAGGCATTATTCATAACTCTCTAGACTACAAAATAGGCTATTTAATGTTTTAGTACCTTAGGGTTTTTCATGACAGTGAGACACTCTACTCTTGGCAGCACATGTCTACTTCAGGAAGAAGATGGGCATCAAAGAGGATCCTTATGGAGTTTGATAGCCATTTGGGGAAGAAACTGCTCTTGCCTGGATTGTTGCATAAACTGTACACAGAAAACACTCAGAGAGAGGACTACTGAACTTGCCTAAAGGTGAGATGATCTTTTCGTGTTCCTGATTCAGGAAAGGGTCAGCAAAACATTCTTCAAGACAAGCAGATAGTGACTGCCTTTGAAATTTCCTGCTTCATGGAAATGTCTGCTGGAAACTATGGGCCTGTAGGCTGAGGATGGAAACACCAACGGTACAGAGGAACTTTGGGTGACTGTCCAGGCAGCGAGATGTCTCTGTCATTTCTAGAGTTTGAAAATGGCTTACTTTTTGTTTGCTTCGGTAATACTGTATTATTCTGGAGTCTCTGATGGAGTTGAAGAATAGATAGATAGTTATAGTTTTCCATTGTTATAATAAAAGATAAAATAGATATAAATATTGTAACTGTAATTCTTGCTTGATAACTGTTTTGTTATATGTAATTTTGCTTTGTTAAAGTTAAAGATTCCGTTCTTGTTTAAACAGAAATAGGAGTAATGATGGAGTATAGGTCATTGGTTAATTAAATAAAGAAACTGTTTGGCCTGAAAGGTTAGAACATAGGTGGGTGGAATAAACATAAGAGAATGCTGGGAGGAATAGGAATTGAGCTTAGAGATGCCATGCACCTCTCCCATGGGCAGAAATGGTAGCTCTGCACTCTGAGGCAGATGGCGATACAGCCAGCCACCAGGTCAGACATGCTAAATCTTTCCTTCTAAGCGCACCTCGTGCTGCAACATACATTATTAGACATGGGTTAAGAGGCTGAAAATAGTGGGGCAGGCAGTGTTGAAATGAATAGTTTTGTGTTGTTATTTCGGAGCATAACCTTACAAGGCGGCCCCATGGGGATGCAGCCCTGCTGCTCAAATTTCTACAATCAAGGGGGAAATGGAAGAAGGGAAGAAATAAGAGAGAGAGACAAGGAAGAATGGATGAATTCAATCATTCCTTGGAAAAATGAGTGAACCAATGAATGAGGAGACCTAGTAGGAAAAAATGTGCTGCATTCCCTCAGAGAGTCAGGTCAAATTAAGGATTGACAAGGTTTTCCACTAAGGAGGAGGCTTATTCCATTTTACCTTCTTTGTGCTCCAGGCCCACCCACAAGAGTGATGATGAGGACAGGGAGAAGAAGAGGAGAGGGTGTACCAGAATTCCCTGGTACAATTTCTCACCCAAATTGTAGCCAAATCACCTGAACTGGGACAGCTGATCTACATGCTGGACCCTAACTCCCAGTTTGACAACTCTAACATTTTAACCAAGTTTGTGAAGATGAAGGAACCAAAAATAGCCCAGTTACAGGATGGCAGGTTACTTACAGGATGGGAGTCAGACATCAGTACCATACTGGTATTTGGCGGTTTGATGGGTGTGTGGGGTCTTTGCCAGACTCCACCTAGCATCATGGATTCCCTACTTTACTGATATTATGGAGTTTGGTGCATTCATCATATGTGTGCATGTCACACACTAGTGGGCATCATATGTACATGTTTATCCTGTGTGTGGGTGAGTGTGTTCATGAGTTTTATAGCCCAAGTACTACAGAACATGATCAATGAAAGGGAACACTGTTTTCCAGATATGGCAGGGCAATTATTTAAATGAACTGACAAGGGTTGGATGGCATGGATAAGACCTATGAGAGTTCAAGGCATACCGAATCCAGGCATGACAAAGTAGGTGGCAGACAGAATTCTGGCAAAACTAAGTAGGTAGCTTGATGTCCAACTTACTGGAGAAGAGCAACTGAGCGGAGACACTTTTCACTAAGCAACATGCTCTAGTGGAGATCAAACATCCTTTGACTTACAGCCAGTACGAATTAAACCATTCATCAAATGAAACCTAATATTCTCTGATTTTGAGTATACATTTGTGTCCCTTCCTGATTAATCTACTCTTTATCCTCTTAAGTCCCAATACCTCACGCTGATAGCGGTCACATCTTTCCATTTGACATGGTTTTCCCTCAAGCTTCATACCGCCCCGAGATCATACAACTTTTTGTCCCCTCTCCACTGCTTCCTTGACAGCCATCTTGTCCTTTACCACACCACGCATCCCCAGTCCTTTACTCTCCAAGGGGAAAAGACCATAAATCCTGCTTTGTTTTGAGGCATGTATTTCTGTGATGCCCCATCCACCAAACACAATCCATCATTGACCAAATAACACAACATGTTAACAAATTTTTCTTCTTTGAGAAAGAATAATCCATTGGAAAAGATACCAGCATTCATAGAAGACCTGAGGTATCTCTGAAAAAACACATTCCCAAAGAGAGAATTAAGTCTGCCCCTCAAAATTTGAGAATTTCACTTTAACAGATCTTCACCAAATCATAGACATAGATATGGAAGTCATTATCAAACTTGATGAAATACACAGAAGGTTTGTTGGGAACTTGGCAAATAATTTTACCTATCTCTTGGGTTCCATCTTTTTTGTTGTACTGCACTCTTTAGCCCTCCAAGGAATCCCTGCCTAATTCCAAAGTCACCTCTACTGGAGGACATTCAGGCGTGATGTGGAGGTTGCCTTCAATGGATTCATCATGATGGTGGTAAATGTACAGGACCGGATCATTCTCGTTGACAATGTAGAAACAGGTCGTTATGGTCTGGACCTCATCTGGGACCACGCCACTCCACTCTTCCTTAGAGCCTGGCATGATGTGGAGGTTGCCTTCCAGGTAGTTATCCAGGAGGTGGTAAATGTACAAGACCGGATCTTTCTTGTAGTAATATAAAACCAGGTCTTCATGATTGGCACCTCTTCTAGGACCATCCCGTTCCAGTCATTCTTAGAGCCATTTGTGCCCATGAATGTATGTTTCACTGCTCTGCCAACTATGGTGTTTGAGAGATGAGTGTGTGTCAACTGAGGAAATGGCACATTATTAGGCAGGATCTTCAGGTTTAAAATCCTTTCATCACTATGAAGCTCCAAGCCATAGACACAATCAATCCCATCATATTTCAACAAATAGAGAGAGGGATATGTTGGCAGTTGATCTAGAATGATGGCTTTCCAATGGGTGACTGGTTCATTGGCTTCCTTCCAGCCATGAGAAATTCTGCGGCCAACAATATTCTCCAGGGCCTCAAAAGGCTTACTAAGTTTTTGCTTCTGGAGCGATGGCCCATTCTTCTTCTGGAGATGTGGCATGCAACTCATACTAAGAGGCATCTTCATCACGGCGGGAGACTTTCTGAGATAGGCCATAGCACTCCTGTTCCACTGTCTCTTGGCTCTGTTTCTGTGCTTGGGCTTCATAGCTGCCAATCTCTGCATAGGAAGAACTCTTCAGTTTAAATCAGACACAAAGTGGTTTCCTCCACCATAAGTGCCTGCGAGGATAAGAAGGTGAGGATGTGAGGTCAAGGCTCTTTTTAGGAATAACTTTGGAGCAGGTGAAAAAGGCAGGGCTGAATAGATTTGGATACCTAAATGGAATATGTTCTTAAGAAATTAATAGGAAAATTATCAAACTCTTGTCTACAGCTCAGTATATGTGTATCAGAGACATATTCCTGCTACAAAATGCAATTGACCTCTACTGAGAAACCTACTTCCTGACTTACTATATCAATGAGAGAGGAAGCTATGCCTATACCTAAAGTGAGAAAGAAATATCTGAACAGATGGCAAAGAATTCAAAGAACAGCCACTTCTCTCCTTACCACTCAAGCTACTGGTTAGTTGGCTGATCTATAACCACCTGCCCAAGGTCATGGCACTCCAGTCCACTGGCTCTCTCTATTGTGTCTGCTGATCTAGATCCAGGTTGATTACATAATGATATTCTGTATCTTCATTAGAGAAGTGAGTACTGTGAGTCAAACTGCCAAAAAAAAGAAACATTAATCTGTGCATCAGCACCTATTAGAAATAATTATCTTTTAAAACACATATGGACAAAGAGGATCTTTGCCATTTAAGTGGACTGAGGAATTGGACATTTTTAGCAAAGATAGAGTGGGGAGAATACCTGACATTAACCGTCCCCCAGCTATCAAATATAGGAGCTGTTAACGACATAAATTTTGGACCCAGAGCAGATTTGAAAGAAACCTTTCTTTGACTACAGAGGTCCTAGTTGCTTCCTAAACATATCTACCAAAAGAAAATATCTTGGCTCTCTAGATTCCAACTTCTGGAAATTCGGTTGAACAGTTGTGGAGCCCAAGAGCTGAACTGACCTCCTCAGCCACCGTGAAGATAGTAAGCCCACCTTCACAGAAGACTAGTGCTTCATGTGGAACAGAGTTGCCACCCCCAACCAAAGCTTTGTGACATCATCAAGGCTCTACTTATGTCATAAAACTCCTCCTAGCCAGGTTTCTTCCCTACTAACCCCCAGAAATATGCACCATACAGGTCCTAAAATGCTGCTCATACAGCCCCATGAAGACCCAAAATAAAAACCGCAATCTTCTTCCCAATTACTTGAGTCATATTTTCCAAGTAACTCAACGACTTTATGTGTTTTTTTTTTTTCTGTAAAATAATTTTAGGTCTGAATCAACAACTCACATGTATTTTTTTTTTCCTAGCTCCAATGTCCTCATTGGTTATTTTCTATTGATTTTTCCATTACTTCATAATAATAATTATCAAACTTTCCACTTCTCTTCCTCCTCCCACATTCTTCTTGCTCCGCAAATACACCTCTCCACTCAAACACCAGTCCAAATAGAGGGCAGGGTACTTTGAGCTGTGGGAAGTCCAAGCCCACCCTTCATCCATCCAGATTTAGCAAGGTATGCATCCACAAAAAATATGATCACAAAAAGCCAGTGTATGATATGCAGACAATTGCAAGTGCCATTATCTTTGGCTTGTCCGTCTGCCCCAATTGTCAGCCACATTCAGAGCTTCCAGTTTGATCCCATGTTCTTTCATTCCCAGGTCACTGGATTAGTTGAAATCCCCTTAGTTCAGGCACAGTGTCTCATAGTGTGGACCAAGCCCTTATATTCCTGACATCCTTGCTCTTTTTCTCCATCCATCTGCTCTTCCACTGGAGCTTGGAAGCTCCATCTAGTTTTCTGATTTTGACCCTGACTTGGTCTCCATCATTTGCCAAACAAAAGTTCCATGGTGGTTTTCAAGATTGTCAGTCATCAGTCTGACTATGGGACAAGGCACACATAGTTCCTAGGGACATGTCACAGTGCGGTCCACTTCTCCTCCATGCTTAAGGACCTAGAGATGGTCACCCTATGGCCTTCTGAGAACCACTCAGAGATATCGATCTTCACATCCCCAGAATGGCCCCATAAATTGAGATATCATCAGTGTATGTGCATTAACTTGTGTGTGTTTGTGTGTGTGTATTTAAATCACAATAACAAATGGATTGTAATATTGAAGTTTCTTCTCATCTTGAGAAGAATATTTGCTACAGAAACACTCTCACAGTAATAGTGAGAGTGTAAACTATCTAAGAAAGGAGAAATAACTGGAGGAATCCCCCAGGAGTTAGGCTCAGTGTCCCAGGAATTACGCCCAAGGAAAGTCAATGAACTCAGTGATGGAAGATAAAACCCAGCCTAAATAAAACCCTAAATCATTTAGGTGGAACATGAGATACTCTTACAACAGTTACAAGAGGTCTAAAATGCCTGGACTGGAACATAAGGGGAACACAATGACGTGGAGCTGAGAGTGCATGGCAAAACTGATTGGATCTGGCAAAAATTATGTAAGCATACCAAGGAAACCACCAGTGGGACAAAATCCTAAGAAATCTGTATGACAACATATCATGTTGAACATAATGAGATTTATAGACAAAGGAAAGATCTTAATTATGTCACTGTCACACAGGTGATGATGAACCAGTTCCATCGTAGAGTGACTCCCTGCTGTGTTTAAGATAACCTGTCAATTCAGTCTAGTCAGTTACAAGGAAATTTGCATTAATTGCACAGATTAACTATCAGCATCATTTACTGCACAATCAAAGGCAAAGCAAAGAAATCATAGACATGTTGTTGAATGCTGATGATGTTATTGGGAGTTTTGATGGGTTTTTTTCTTAAAGGGAAATCATCGGTGACTCTCATGCATGAAGCAGATCCTTTCTCTGTGATGTTTCCTGAATAGCCACTGAGATACCAGCCCATTGAGTTGTGGTCTCTCTCTCTTTTAAAAAGCAACTTCTACCTTCAGCTTGATCTCTTGCTTGAGCTTCCCTTCCGGCTACTAGGCTCCTTTTCTGATCCTGCAGAGGGCTTTTGTAAGGGATTGTGATCTCTAAGTTTTTCCCCTTTCAAGAACTAATCATTCTATTAATCACAATTCTAAACTGCTGTGGGAGTTTGTTTGTGACTTATGCCTTCACATGTCATATAAGCGACCTGTGTGTATAGGGTCTTCTCTCTGTTCATGTGGGGAAGGCATGGCAGCAGGAGTAGATTGCTGCTCATTCTCTGTAGGGAAATCAGTAAACAGTGGGGACCAAGTACAAGGATGTCCTGAAATATTAAGTCTTGTCCTTTCAAGGCCCCAAAGCCTCCAGATAGGTTCAGGGTCACAACAATCTCCAAAACCCACCGAGCATGAAGTATTCAGAACCAGAAGCCTGTGTGTGCCATATCACATAAATTCATCGTGAGTACACCAATCTGTTTTTTTTTTAATTCTAAATTATTTTGTCCCATCAGAACGATCTATATTACCAATTAACCAAATTTGCTGCATCTTTGGTGTCCTAGAATTGCTTTAAATTGTTGCTGGGACAGTCTTACAAACCTTCCTGTGCTGTTATGAGACCTTAAGGGGACAGCACTTATTTCAGAAATCAAAGGCAGTTGGGTTCAATCCTATGGTTAGCTGTTAGCTAGACACTGGAAGGATGGATTTGACTAAGAAAGGGAGACAGCATACATGGAGGCAGGTAACCTTTCCTTTGCAAAATGACCCATTTTGAGGCCTTACTTCAGGCTCTTCTCTTCTCCTAATCTTGGTTTTTTTATTAGTTTAGGAGAAGAATTAAAACTCCATTTACAGTATCTGTGAACCTGAATGAGTTAAGTATGTGTGACCAACTGGATGTCTGCCTGTCTGTCAACAGGGCCAGAGTTCAGGGGCATCTGATGCATAGCACAGGAATGTCAGCCATCAATCTCTGGTCCACCTAACTCTACAGCATTAGAGTTGTCATGGTTGCTCATCTGATCTTCCTCATATGATCTCCATCCACAGAGATGTCAGAAAAATCCTCCCCTGAGAGTGCAAGTTCTTTACAAATGAAAGATTATACAACAGAAGACACATGGGAGATTTATATGGGCAAGCTGTTGAAAGGATAAAGTGACAGAAGAAGTTTATTGATTAATTAAAGAAAGAATCCGCTTCAGCTGATAGGTTAGAACATAGGTAGGTGGAGTAAACAAAATAGAATGCCGGGAGGAAGAGGTAGTGAGCTCAGAGCAGCCATGCTCCCCTCTCCCCGGCAGATGCCATAGCTCTGCTCTCTGAGGCAGATGTCGATGCAGCCAGCCACCATGTCAGACATGCTGAATTTTTCCTGGTAAGTGCACCTCGTTATACTACACTGATTATTAGAAATGGTTTAAAATGCTGAATCTAATGGGCCAGCAGTGTTTAAAAGAATACAGTTTTTGTGTATTTATTTCAGGCATAACCTTCCTTCAGCCGTGGTGCTGGGGACACAGCCTCGCTGCTCAAATAACTACAGAATGGCTTGCAGCCTTGTAAACAACTGAATCCACTGAAAGCCTGAGAAATCTTGGGAAAGAGTAAAGCATGTTTTCTTGGTAGCAGTGATTTCTCGGTCTGCTCTGCTTGCTAGAAGAAAGCAAGGGCTCTCATCTAAAAGAGGCTTGCTGACTCAGCTTCAGCTTCAAAACCCTGCAGCCAGCCCTTAAGAGGTCCTGCCACAAAACAGTTAAATGGTGTTGATAAAAGCCAACTGAATTCTTGCATGTTTTCAGCAGTAGCAGGAAAACAAACTGTGTTGTTTTAAAATGCCAGATTTCTGGGCCATCCTGCCTGGGCAAACTCTGACTGTTTGAGGAAGGAGGGCCAGCTACAGAAAGAGGGCTTGAGTGTTGTCTGTTGCAGCCTCTTTGATGGCAAGGACCTTGAAACACTGTAGACTTGTGGCACTGAATCGGCTCGGTTCGGTACCTCAGCCACAAGGTTGGGATGGCAGAAAGCTAAGGAATGGGCTACATCTGGCCAGGAAAGCTCCGGCTTTAGTCCTACTGAGATTGCTTGGTAAATGAAAGACTCATGTGGTCAGAAAAACAGAGAGAGAAATAGAGTAAAGGGAGATTCAAAGACAAAAAAAAATTTGAAATGATTTACAGTGTGTTAAAAATATGTGCAGGCTAAAATTTGAAGTTCTTAAAGTTAAAAAAAGGAAGAGAGTTGTTGGGTGTGGTAGTACACAGCTGTAAACCCAACACATGGGAGGCAGAGGGAGATTGACCTCTGTACCTTCAAGGTGAGGTAGCACACACCTTTAATCCCAGTGCCTTGAAGGCAGAGACAAACAGATCTTTGTGAGTTCAATGTGTAGTAGCATACACCTTTAATCCCAATGCCTGAAAGGCAGAGAGAGGCAGATCTCTGAGACTTCAAGGACAGACAGGTATACAGAGTTATTCCAGGTCACAGATACAGAGAACCTGTCTCAAAAGGCAAAAAATACAAAGGAAAAATAAACAAAATAGAGGTTAAATTGAAGCGCACAAAGATGGAAAATTCACAGCAAATTTTGATATTGTATGCTATTATGCTCTTTTTGAATCATTTGAATTTTGAGGCAGTAGCAATAGCTGCTAAAAGATGTTTCTTTATAAAAGCTGCTGAAATAATCCAACATAGATATTTTGAAAATGCCTTGATTTGAAATTTGGATCTAAGGACATGATGCTTTGGAAAGGTGTTTCTATTTTGTTTTCAAAGAGGTGATAGTCTGTGGATGCCTCTATCCTAATATGGCAGGATGGACCACGCCCTACTTAAAGGTTGCTGTGAACACCTTTAAAAATTTGCTTCGCTCAACTGCCAACTGAGATAAATCAATAACGATGCCCCCATTCCGCAGGAAGCATTTTGGAGTAAAAAAACTGCACCCACGTTCCCAAATATGGCTTATAAACGTTCTTTTACATTTAAAGTGGGATGTGATATAGATATGAATATTTGCATTAGTATAGATTTTGCTTTACTGATAGAGATTTTAGGTCAATTTTGTTATATGTATATTCATTTTTGATCTCAATTAAGGTATTGTGATTGTGTAGTTCATTTAAAAATATAATGTATATAGGTTATTAATGGATAATCATTAATAATAGTCAAGTTTATAGTCATGTTAGTTAGACTTTCTAGCTACATAGATATATATATTTCAGTCAGATAGGCATTATTCATATCTCTCTAGACTACAAAATAGGCTATTTAATGTTTTAGTACCTTAGGGTTTTTCATGACAGTGAGACACTCTACTCTTGGCAGCACATGTCTACTTCAGGAAGAAGATGGGCATCAAAGAGGATCCTTATGGAGTTTGATAGCCATTTGGGGAAGAAACTGCTCTTGCCTGGATTGTTGCATAAACTGTACACAGAAAACACTCAGAGAGAGGACTACTGAACTTGCCTAAAGGTGAGATGATCTTTTCGTGTTCCTGATTCAGGAAAGGGTCAGCAAAACATTCTTCAAGACAAGCAGATAGTGACTGCCTTTGAAATTTCCTGCTTCATGGAAATGTCTGCTGGAAACTATGGGCCTGTAGGCTGAGGATGGAAACACCAACGGTACAGAGGAACTTTGGGTGACTGTCCAGGCAGCGAGATGTCTCTGTCATTTCTAGAGTTTGAAAATGGCTTACTTTTTGTTTGTTTAGGTAATACTGTATTATTCTGGAGTCTCTGATTGAGTTGAAGAATAGATAGATAGTTATAGTTTTCCATTGTTATGATAAAAGATAAAATAGATATAAATATTGTAACTGTAATTCTTGCTTGATAACTGTTTTGTTATATGTAATTTTGCTATGTTAAAATTAAAGATTCCGTTCTTGTTTAAACAGAAATAGGAGTAATGATGGAGTATAGGTCATTGGTTAATTAAATAAAGAAACTGTTTGGCCTGAAAGGTTAGAACATAGGTGGGTGGAATAAACATAAGAGAATGCTGGGAGGAATAGGAATTGAGCTTAGAGATACCATGCACCTCTCCCATGGGCAGAAATGGTAGCTCTGCACTCTGAGGCAGATGGCGATACAGCCAGCCACCAGGTCAGACATGCTAAATCTTTCCTTCTAAGCGCACCTCGTGCTGCAACATACATTATTAGACATGGGTTAAGAGGCTGAAAATAATGGGGCAGGCAGTGTTGAAATGAATAGTTTTGTGTTGTTATTTCAGAGCATAACCTTACAAGGCGGCCCCATGGGGATGCAGCCCTGCTGCTCAAATTTCTACAATCAAGGGAGAAATGGAAGAAGGGAAGAAAGAAGAGAGAGATACAGGGAAGAATGGATGAATTCAATCATTCCTTGGAAAAATGTGTGAACCAATGATGAAGAGTCCTAGTAGGAAAAAATGTGCTGCATTCCCTCAGAGAGTCAGGTCAAATTAAGGATTGACAAGGTTTTCCACTAAGGAGGAGGCTTATTCCATTTTACCTTCTTTGTGCTCCAGGCCCACCCACAAGAGTGATGATGAGGACAGGGAGAAGAAGAGGAGAGGGTGTACCAGAATTCCCTGGTACAATTTCTCACCCAAATTGTAGCCAAATCACCTGACCTGGGACAGCTGATCTACATGCTGGACCCTAACTCCCAGTTTGACAACTCTAACATTTTAACCAAGTTTGTGAAGATGAAGGAACCAAAAATAGCCCAGTTACAGGATGGCAGGTTCCTTACAGGATGGGAGTCAGACATCAGTACCATACTGGTATTTGGCGGTTTGATGGGTGTGTGGGGTCTTTGCCAGACTCCACCTAGCATCATGGATTCTCTACTTTACTGATATTATGGAGTTTGGTGCATTCATCATATGTGTGCATGTCACACACTAGTGGGCATCATATGTACATGTTTATCCTGTGTGTGGGTGAGTGTGTTCATGAGTTTTATAGCCCAAGTACTACAGAACATGATCAATGAAAGGGAACACTGTTTTCAAGATATGGCAGTGCAATTATTTAAATGAACTGACAAGGGTTGGATGGCATGGATAAGACCTATGAGAGTTCAAGGCATACCGAATCAAGGCATGACAAAGTAGGTGGCAGACAGAATTCTGGCAAAAGTAAGTAGGTAGCTTGATGTCCAACTTGCTGGAGAAGAGCAACTGAGCGGAGACACTTTTCACTAAGCAACATGCTCTAGTGGAGATCAAACATCCTTTGACTTACAGCCAGTACGAATTAAACCATTCATCAAATGAAACCTAATTTTCTCTGATTTTGAGTATACATTTGTGTCCCTTCCTGATTAATCTACTCTTTATCCTCTTAAGTCCATATACCTCACGCTGATATCGGTCACATCTTTCCATTTGACATGGTTTTCCCTCAAGCTTCATACCGCCCCGAGATCATACAATTTTTTGTCCCCTCTCCACTGCTTCCTTGACAGCCATCTTGTCCTTTACCACACCACGCATCCCCAGTCGTTTACTCCCCAAGGGGAAAATACCATAAATCCTGCTTTGTTCTGAGGCATGTATTTCTGTGATGCCCCATCCACCAAACACAATCCATCATTGACCAAATAACACAACATGTTAACAAATTTTTCTTCTTTGAGAAAGAATAATCCATTGGAAAAGATACCAGGATTCATAGAAGACCTGAGGTATCTCTGAAAAAACACATTCCCAAAGAGAGAATTAAGTCTGCCCCTCAAAATTTGAGAATTTCACTTTAACAGATCTTCACCAAATCATAGACATAGATATGGAAGTCATTATCAAACTTGATGAAATACACAGAAGGTTTGTTGGGAACTTGGCAAATAATTTTACCTATCTCTTGGGATCCATCTTTTTTGTTGTACTGCACTCTTTTGCCCTCCAAGGAATCCCTGCCTAATTCCAAAGTCACCTCTCCTGGAGGACATTCAGGCGTGAGGTGGAGGTTGCCTTCAATGGTATCATCATGATGGTGGTAAAGGTACAGGACCGGATCATTCTCGTTGACAATGTAGAAACAGGTCGTTATGGTCTGCACCTCATCTGGGACCACGCCACTCCACTCTTCCTTAGAGCCTGGCATGATGTGGAGGTTGCCTTCCAGGTAGTCATCCAGGAGGTGGTAAATGTACAAGACCGGATCTTTCTTGTAGGTAATATAAAACCAGGTCTTCATGATTGGCACCTCTTCTAGGACCATCCCGTTCCAGTCATTCTTAGAGCCATTTGTGCCCATGAATGTATGTTTCACTGCTCTGCCAACTATGGTGTTTGAGAGATGAGTGTCTGTCACCTGAGGAAATGGCACATTATTAGGCAGGAGCTTCAGGTTTAAAATCCTTTCATCACTATGAAGCTCCAAGCCATAGACACAATCAATCCCATCATATTTCAACAAATAGAGAGAGGGATATGTTGGCAGTTGATCTAGAATGATGGCTTTCCAATGGGTGACTGGTTCATTGGCTTCCTTCCAGCCATGAGAAATTCTGCGGCCAACAATATTCTCCAGGGTCTCAAAAGGCTTACTAAGTTTTTGCTTCTGGAGCGATGGCCCATTCTTCTTCTGGAGATGTGGCATGCAACTCATACTAAGAGGCATCTTCATCATGGCGGGAGACTTTCTGAGATAGGCCACAGCACTCCTGTTCCACTGTCTCTTGGCTCTGTTTCTGTGCTTGGGCTTAATAGCTGCCAATCTCTGCATAGGAAGAACTCTTCAGTTTAAATCAGACACAAAGTGGTTTCGTCCACCATAAGTGCCTGCAAGGATAAGAAGGTGAGGATGTGAGGTCAAGGCTCTTTTTAGGAATAACTTTGGAGCAGGTGAAAAAGGCAGGGCTGAATAGATTTAGATACCTAAATGGAATATGTTCTTAAGAAATTAATAGGAAAATTATCAAACTCTGGTCTACAGCTCAGTATATGTGTATCAGAGACATATTCCTGCTGCAAAATGCAATTGACCGCTACTGAGAAACCTACTTCCTGACTTACTATATCAATGAGAGAGGAAGCTATGCCTATACCTAAAGTGAGAAAGAAATATCTGAACAGATGGCAAAGAATTCAAAGAACAGCCACTCCTCTCCTTACCACTCAAGCTACTGGTTAGTTGGCTGATCTATAACCACCTGCCCAAGGTCATGGCACTCCAGTCCACTGGCTCTCTCTATTGTGTCTCCTGATCCAGATCCAGGTTGATTACATAATGATATTCTGTATCTTCATTAGAGAAGTGAGTACTGTGAGTCAAACTGCCAAAAGAAACATTAATCTGTGCCACAGCACCTATTAGAAATAATTATCTTTTAAAACACATATGGACAAAGAGGATCTTTGCCATTTAAGTGGACTGAGGAATTGGACATTTTTAGCAAAGATAGAGTGGGGAGAATACCTGACATTAACAGTCCCCCAGCAATCAAATATAGGAGCTGTTAACGACATAAATTTTGGACCCAGAGCAGATTTGAAAGAAACCTTTCTTTGACTACAGAGGTCCTAGTTGCTTCCTAAACATATTTACCAAAAGAAAATATCTTGGCTCTCTAGATTCCAACTTCTGGAAATTCGGTTGAACAGTTGTGGAGCCCAAGAGCTGAACTGACCTCGTCAGCCACCGTGAAGATAGTAAGCCCACCTTCACAGAAGACTAGTGCTTCATGTGGAACAGAGTTGCCACCCCCAACCAAAGCTTTGTGACATCATCAAGGCTCTACTTATGTCATAAAACTCCTCCTAGCCAGGTTTCTTCCCTACTAACCCCCAGAAATATGCAGCATACAGGTCCTCAAATGCTGCTCATACAGCCCCATGAAGACCCAAAATAAAAACCCCAATCTTCTTCCCAATTACTTGAGTCATATTTAACAAGCAACTCAACCCCTTTATGTGTTTTTTTTTCTGTAAAATAATTTTTGGTCTGAATCAACAACTCACATGAATGTTTTTTTTTCCTAACTCCAATGTCCTCATTGGTTATTTTCTATTGATTTTTCCATTACTTCATAATAATAATTATCAAACTTTCCACTTCTCTTCCTCCTCCCACATTCTTCTTGCTCCGCAAATAAACCTCTCCACTCAAACACCAGTCCAAATAGAGGGCAGGGTACTTTGAGCTGTGGGAAGTCCAAGCCCACCCTTCATCCATCCAGATTTAGCAAGGTATGCATCCACAAAAAATATGATCACAAAAAGCCAGTGTATGATATGCAGACAATTGCAAGTGCCATTATCTTTGGCTTCTCCGTCTGCCCCAATTGTCAGCCACATTCAGAGCTTCCAGTTTGATCCCATGTTCTTTCATTCCCAGGTCACTGGATTAGTTGAAATCCCCTTAGTTCAGGCACAGTGTCTCATAGTGTGGACCAAGGCCTTATATTCCTGACATCCTTGCTCTTTTTCTCCATCCATCTGCTCTTCCACTGGAGCTTGGAAGCTCCATCTAGTTTTCTGATTTTGACCCTGACTTGATCTCCATCATTTGGCAAACAAAAGTTCCATGGTGGTTTTCAAGATAGTCAATCATCAGTCTGACTATGGGACAAGGCACACATAGTTCCTAGGGATATTTCACAGTGCGGTCAACCTCTCCTCCCTGCTTAAGTACCTAGAGAGGGTCACCCTATGGCCTTCTGAGAACCACTCGAGAGATATCGATCTTGACATCCCCAGAATGGCCCCATAAATTGAGATATCATCAGTGTATGTGCATTAACTTGTGTATGTTTGTGTGTGTGTATTTAAATCACAATAACAAATGGATTGTAATATTGAAGTTTCTTCTCATCTTGAGAAGAATATTTGCTACACAAACACTCTCACAGTAATAGTGAGAGTGTAAACTATCTAAAAAAGAAGAAATAACTGGAGGAATCCCCCAGGAGTTAGGCTCAGTGTCCCAGGAATTACGCCCAAGGAAAGTCAATGAACTCAGTGATGGAAGATAAAACCCAGCCTAAATAAAACCCTAAATCATTTAGGTGGAACATGAGATACTCTTACAACAGTTACAAGAGGTCTAAAATGCCTGGACTGGAACATAAGGGGAACACAATGACGTGGAGCTGAGAGTGCATGGCAAAACTGATTGGATCTGGCAAAAATTATGTAAGCATACCAAGGAAAACACCAGTGGAACAAAACCCTAAGAAATCTGTATGACAACATATCATGTTGAACATAATGAGATTTATAGACAAAGGAAAGATCTTAATTATGTCACTGTCACACAGGTGATGATGAACCAGTTCCATCGTAGAGTGACTCCCTGCTGTGTTTAAGATAACCTGTCAATTCTGTCTAGTCAGTTACAAGGAAATTTGCATTAATTGCACAGATTAACTATCAGCATCATTTACTGCACAATCAAAGGCATGGCAAAGAAATCATAGACATGTTGTTGAATGCTGATGATGTTATTGGGAGTTTTGATGGGTTTTTTTCTTAAAGGGAAATCATCGGTGACTCTCATGCATGAAGCAGATCCTTTCTCTGTGATGTTTCCTGAATAGCCACTGAGATACCAGCCCATTGAGTTGTGGTCTCTCTCTCTTTTAAAAAGCAACTTCTACCTTCAGCTTGATCTCTTGCTTGAGCTTCCCTTCCGGCTACTAGGCTCCTTTTCTGATCCTGCAGAGGGCTTTTGTAAGGTGATGTGGGAGTGTCATATATCAATCTGTTGATTTCATTGGCTAAGCAATAAAGGAACTGCCTCGGCCCATTTCATTGGTTAGAAGATAGGTGGGAGGAGTAGACAGAACAGAATGCCAGGAGGAAGAGGAAGTGAGGGCAGACTCCGCAGCTCTGCTCTCCGGAGCAGACACAGGAGAGACGCCATGCTACCTGCTCCAGGGAAGACGCACGCTATGAAGCTCCAACCCAGGATGGACTTAGGCTAGAATCTTCCCGGTATGCGCACCTAGGGGCGCTACACAGATGATTAGAAATGGGCCAGAGCAGTGTTTAAAAGAATACAGTGTCCGTGTAATTATTTGGGGCATAAGCTAGCCGAGCCAGGCGGCTGGGCATTTGGGGACGCAACCCTGCCGCCGTCCATATTACTACAAATGACGCCCAGACGTGTGGCTAACTGAGTCCACAGAAAGCCTGAGAAAGCTTAGAAAAGAATAGAGTAAAGCATGTTTCTTACGGCAATTTCTTGGGTCTGCTCTACTTGCTAGAGGCAAGCAAGCGCCTCATCTAAGAGAGGCTTCCTGACTCAGCTTCAGCTGCAAAGCCTGCAGCTCATTAAGAGGTCCTGCCACGAAACACTTAAACAGTGTTGACAAAAAGCTGAACGCATGTTTTTCGGTTTTCAACCGTAGCAGGAAAAAAGCTGCGCTGTTTAAAAATGCCGGCTTTCTGGGCCATCCTGCCAGGGCAAACTCTGACTGTTTGAGGCAGGAGGGCCAGCTACCGAGAGAGGATTTGAGTGTTGTCTGTTGTAGCTTGCTGGCTGGCAGGGACCTTGAACCGCCATAGAGGTGTGGCTATAAACATGGCTGCAGCCTGTATATCCGCCATGAGGCTGGAAAGCTAAGGAATGGACTGGATCTAGCTGGCAAAGCCATGCCTTTAGTCCTACTGAGATTGCTTGGCAAATTAAAGACTCACGTGGTCAGAAAAAGAGAGATATACAGTTAAAGAGAGATTCAAAGACAGAGAAAATTTCTGAATGGTTTAAAGTGTGTTAAAATATATGCAAGCTGAAAGTTGAAGTTCTTAAAGCAAAAAACAAAAAAAAAGGAAGAGAGTTGTTGTGTGTACACACCTTTAATCCCAACACTTGGGAGGCAGAGGGAGATAGACCTCTGTGACTTCAAGGTGTGGTAGCACACGCCTTTAATCCCAGTGCCTAGAAGGCAGAGACAAACAGATCTCTGTGAGTTCAAGGTGTAGTAGCAAACACCTTTAATCCCAATGCCTGGGAGGCAGAGACAGGGGGATCTCTGAGAGTTCAAAGACAGCCTGGTCTACAGATGTGCGCTCAAAAAGCAAAAAGTTAACGTAGGAATGTCACAGCTTAGATTCTTAAGCGCCTAGTGATTTAAAGGCGCAAATCAAAAGTGCTCCTGGATAGTAAAAAATTGCAGATTCACAATAGGACAGATTCAGACCACTAAACGAGTCACACTGTTGGATGAATATACGTAGGCTTGGGAGAGAGAAGAAAAAGAATATAGAGAATAAAGTTAATGGTTTAAAAAAAAAAAAAGGTAAAGTCTTTAAAGAGACAGAATAAAGTAAAGTGATAGAGTAAAAATAAGCCGCGTAAAGATGAAAAATTCACAGAGTCTGGATTCTTTGTATTATTGTGTTTTCTTTAAAATTTTTGACTGTGAAGGAGCTAAGTACAGAGAGACATTTCATTATATGGGCTGCCCAGTGGAACCAGAACGGATATCATGAGGGTATGATATCAGAATTTGGGTCTAAGGATATGATGCTTTGGAGAGAGTCTTCTTTTGTTTTCACAGAGGACCAGACCCTTTGGATTTCTTCTATCCCGATTTGGTATGATAGACCACGACCTCCTGAAATGTTCCTGTGAACGCCCTCAAAAAATTACGTCACTCAACTGCCAACTGAGATAAACCTGGCACACAGGTTACACCCTAAATGATCTGATTAACAGCGGCCCCATTCAGCAGGAAGCAGTTTGGAGAGAAAAAACTGCGCCCATGTTCCCAAATATAGTTTATAAATGTTCTTTTACATTTAAAGGGGGATATGATATAGACATGAATAATTTGCATTAGTATAGATTTTGCTTTATTGATAGAGATTTACGGTTAATTTTGTTATATGTATGAATGTTTCTGATGTAATTTTTACTTGATAACTGTTTTGTTATATGTAATTTTGCTATGTTAAGGTTAAAGCCTTCGTTTTTTTGTTTAAACAGAAAAAGTGGAAGTGATGTGGGAGTGTCATATATCAATCTGTTGATTTCATTGGCTAAGCAATAAAGGAACTGCCTCGGCCCATTTCATTGGTTAGAAGATAGGTGGGAGGAGTAGAAAGAACAGAATGCCAGGAGGAAGAGAAAGTGAGGGCAGACTCCGCAGCTCTGCTCTCCGGAGCAGACACAGGAGAGACGCCATGCTACCTGCTCCAGGGAAGACGCACGCTATGAAGCTCCAACCCAGGATGGACATAGGCTAGAATCTTCCCGGTAAGCGCACCTAGGGGCGCTACACAGATGATTAGAAATGGGCCAGAGCAGTGTTTAAAAGAATACAGTGTCCGTGTAATTATTTGGAACATAAGCTAGCCGAGCCAGGCGGCTGGGGATTTGGGGACGCAACCCTGCCACCGTCCATATTACTACAGTAAGGGATTGTGATCTCTAAGTTTTTCCCCTTTCAAGAACTAATCATTCTATTAATCACAATTCTAAACTGCTGTGGGAGTTTGTTTGTGACTTATGCCTTCACATGTGATACAAGCGACCTGTGTGTATAGGGTCTTCTCTCTGTTCATGTGGGGAAGGCATGGCAGCAGGAGTAGATGGCTGCTCATTCTCTTTAAGGAAATCAGTAAACAGTGGGGACCAAGTACAAGGATGTCCTGAAATATTAAGTCTTGTCCTTTCAAGGCCCCAAAGCCTCCAGCTAGGTTCAGGGTCACGACAATCTCCAAAACCCACCGAGCATGAAGTATTCAGAACCAGAAGCCTGTGTGTGCCATATCACATAAATTCATCGTGAGTACACCAATCTGTTTTTTTTTTTTTAATTCTAAATTATTTTGTCCCATCGGAACGATCTATATTACCAATTAACCAAATTTGCTGCATCTTTGGTGTCCTAGAATTGCTTTAAATTGTTGCTGGGACAGTCTTACAAACCTTCCTGTGCTGTTATGAGACCTTAAGGGGACAGCACTTATTTCAGAAATCAAAGGCAGTTGGGTTCAATCCTATGGTTAGCTGTTAGCTAGACACTGGAAGGATGGATTTGACTAAGAAAGGGAGACAGCATACATGGAGGCAGGTAACCTTTCCTTTGCAAAATGACCCATTTTGAGGCCTTACTTCAGGCTCTTCTCTTCTCTTAATCTTGGTTGTTTTATTAGTTTAGGAGAAGAATTAAAACTCCATTCACAGTATCTGTGAACCTGAATGAGTTAAGTATGTGTGACCAACTTGATGTCTGCCTGTCTGTCAACAGGGCCAGAGTTCAGGGGCATCTGATGCATAGCATAGGAATGTCAGCCATCATTCTCTGGTCCACCTAACTCTACAGCATAAGAGTTGTCATGGTTGCTCATCTGATCTTCCTCATATGATCTCCATCCACAGACATGTCAGAAAAATCCTCCCCTGAGAGTGCAAGTTCTTTACAAATGAAAGATTATACAACAGAAGACACATGGGAGATTTATATGGGCAAGCTGTTGAAAGGATAAAGTGACAGAAGAAGTTTATTGATTAATTAAAGAAAGAATCCGCTTCAGCTGATAGGTTAGAACATAGGTAGGTGGAGTAAACAAAATAGAATGCCGGGAGGAAGAGGTAGTGAGCTCAGAGAAGCCATGCTCCCCTCTCCCCGGCAGATGCCATAGCTCTGCTCTCTGAGGCAGATGTCGATGCAGCCAGCCACCATGTCAGACATGCTGAATTTTTCCTGGTAAGTGCAACTCGTTATACTACACTGATTATTAGAAATGGGTTAAAATGCTGAATCTAATTGGCCAGCAGTGTTTAAAAGAATAAAGTTTTGGTGTATTTATTTCAGGCATAACCTTCATGCGGTCGTGGTGCTGGGGACACAGCCTCGCTGCTCAAATAACTACAGAATGGCTTGCAGCCTTGTGGACAACTGAATCCACTGAAAGCCTGAGAAAGCTTGGGAAAGAGTAAAGCATGTTTTCTTGGTAGCAGCGATTTCTCGGTCTGCTCTGCTTGCTAGAAGAAAGCAAGGGCTCTCATCTAAAAGAGGCTTGCTGACTCAGCTTCAGCTGCAAAACCCTGCAGCCCTTAAGAGGTCCTGGCACAAAACATTTAAATGGTGTTGATAAAAGCCAACTGAATGCTTGTATGTTTTCAGCAGTAGCAGGGAAAAAAGCTGTGTTCTTTTAAAATGCCAGATTTCTGGGCCATCCTGCCTGGGCAAACTCTGACTGTTTGATGAAGGAGGGCCAGCTACAGAAAGAGGGCTTGAGTGTTGTCTGTTGCAGCCTCTTTGATGGCAAGGAACCTGAAACACTGTAGACTTGTGGCAATGAATGCAGCTCTGTTCGGTACCTCAGCCACAAGGTTGGAATGGCAGAAAGCTAAGGAATGGGCTACATCTGGCCAGAAAAGCCACGGCTTTAGTCCTACTGAGATTGCTTGGTAAATGAAAGACTCATGTGGTCAGAAAAACAGAGAGAGAAATAGAGTAAAGAGAGATTCAAAGACAAAGAAAAATTTTAAATGATTTACAGTGTGTTAAAAATATGTGCAGGCTAAAATTTGAAGTTCTTAAAGTTAAAAAAAGGAAGAGAGTTGTTGGGTGTGTTAGTACACACCTGTAAACCCAACACATGGGAGGCAGAGGGAGATTGACCTCTGTACCTTCAAGGTGAGGTAGCACACGCCTTTAATCCCAGTGCCTTGAAGGCAGAGACAAACAGATCTTTGTGAGTTCAATGTGTAGTAGCATACACCTTTAATCCCAATGCCTGAAAGGCAGAGAGAGGCAGATCTCTGAGACTTCAAGGACAGACAGGTATACAGAGTTTTTCCAGGTAAAAGATACAGAGAACCTGTCTCAAAAGGCAAAAAATAAAAAGGAAAAATAAACAAAATAGAGGTTAAATTGAAGCGCACAAAGATGGAAAATTCACAGCGAATTTTGATATTGTATGCTATTATGCTCTTTTTGAATCATTTGAATTTTGAGGCAGTAGCAATAGCTGCTAAAAGATGTTTCTTTATAAAAGCTGCTGAAATAATCCAACATAGATATTTTGAAAATGCCTTGACTTTGAAATTTGGATCTAAGGACATGATGCTTTGGAAAGGAGTTTCTATTTTGTTTTCACAGAGGGTGATAGTCTGTGGATGCCTCTATCCTAATATGGTAGGATGGATCACGCCCTACTTAAAGGTTGCTGTGAACACCTTTAAAAAATTGCTTCGCTCAACTGCCAACTGAGATAAATCAATAATGATGCCACCATTCAGCAGGAAGCATTTTGGAGAGAAAAAACTGCACCCACGTGCCGAAATATGGCTTATAAACATTCTTTTACATTTAAAGTGGGATGTGATATAGATATGAATATTTGCATTAGTATAGATTTTGCTTTACTGATAGAGATTTTAGGTCAATTTTGTTATATGTATATGCATTTTTGATCTTAATTAAGGTATTGTGATTGTGTAGTTCATTTAAAAATATAATGTATATAGGTTATTAATAGATAATCATTAATAATAGTCAAGTTTGTAGTCATGTTAGTTAGATTTTCTAGCTACATAGATATATATATTTCAGTTAGATAGGCATTATTCATATCTCTCTAGACTACAAAATAGGCTAATTAATGTTTTAGTACCTTAGGGTTTTTCATGACAGTGAGACACTCTACTCTTGGCAGCACATATCTACTTCAGGAAGAAGATGGGCATCAAAGAGGATCCTTATGGATTTTGATAGCCATTTGGGGAAGAAACTGCTCTTGCCTGGATTGTTGCATAAACTGTACACAGAAAACACTCAGAGAGAGGACTACTGAACTTGACTAAAGGTGAGATGATCTTTTCATTTTCCTGATTCAGGAAAGGATCAGCAAAACATTCTTCAAGAAACGCAGATAGTGACTGCCATTGAAATTTCCTGCTTCATGAAAATGTCTGCTGGAAAGTATGGGCGTGTAGGCGGAGGATGGAAACACCAACGGTACAGAGGAACTTTGGGTGACTGTCCAGGCAGCGAGATGTCTCTGTCATTTCTAGAGTTTGAAAATGGCTTACTTTTTGTTTGCTTAGGTAATACTGTATTATTCTGGAGTCTCTGATGGAGTTGAAGAAGAGATAGATAGTGATAGTTTTCCATTGTTATGATAAAAGATAAAATAGATATAAATATTGTAACTGTAATTCTTGCTTGATAACTGTTTTGTTATATGTAATTTGCTATGTTAAAGTTAAAGATTCCGTTCTTGTTTAAACAGAAATAGGAGTAATGATGGAGTATGGGTCATTGGTTAATTAAATAAAGAAACTGTTTGGCCTGAAATGTTAGAACATAGGTGGGTGGAATAAACATAAGAGAATGCTGGGAGGAATAGGAATTGAGCTTAGAGATGCCATGCACCTCTCCCATGGGCAGAAATGGTAGCTCTGCACTCTGAGGCAGATGGCGATACAGCCAGCCACCAGGTCAGACATGCTAAATCTTTCCTTCTAAGCGCACCTCATGCTGCAACATACATTATTAGACATGGGTTAAGAGGCTGAAAATAATGGGGCAGGCAGTGTTTAAATGAATAGTTTTGTGTTGTTGTTTCGGAGCATAACCTTACAAGGCGGCCCCATGGGGATGCAGCCCTGCTGCTCAAATTTCTACAATCAAGGGGGAAATGGAAGAAGGGGAGAATGAAGAGAGAGAGACAAGGAAGAATGGATGAATTCAATCATTCATTGGAAAAATGAGGGAACCAATGAATGAGGAGACCTAGTAGGAAAAAATGTGCTGCATTCCCTCAGAGAGTCAGGTCAAATTAAGGATTGACAAGGTTTTCCACTAAGGAGGAGGCTTATTCCATTTTACCTTCTTTGTGCTCCAGGCCCACCCACAAGAGTGATGATGAGGACAGGGAGAAGAAGAAGAGAGGGTGTACCAGAATTCCCTGGTACAATTTCTCACCCAAATTTTAGCCAAATCACCTGACCTGGGACAGCTGATCTACATGCTGGACCCTAACTCCCAGTTTGACAACTCTAACATTTTAACCAAGTTTGTGAAGATGAAGGAACCAAAAATAGCCCAGTTACAGGATGGCAGGTTCCTTACAGGATGGGAGTCAGACATCAGTACCATACTGGTATTTGGCGGTTTGATGGGTGTGTGGGGTCTTTGCCAGACTCCACCTAGCATCATGGATTCCCTACTTTACTGATATTATGGAGTTCGGTGCATTCATCATATGTGTGCATGTCACACACTAGTGGGCATCATATGTACATGTTTATCCTGTGTGTGGGTGAGTGTGTTCATGAGTTTTATAGCCCAAGTACTACAGAACATGATCAATGAAAGGGAACACTGTTTTCCAGATATGGCAGGGCAATTATTTAAATGAACTGACAAGGGTTGGATGGCATGGATAAGACCTATGAGAGTTCAAGGCATACCGAATCCAGGCGTTACAAAGTAGGTGGCAGACAGAATTCTGGCAAAACTAAGTAGGTAGCTTGTTGTCCAACTTACTGGAGAAGAGCAACTGAGCGGAGACACTTTTCACTAAGCAACATGCTCTAGTGGAGATCAAACATCCTTAGACTTACAGCCAGTACGAATTAAACCATTCACCAAATGAAACCTAATTTTCTCTGATTTTGAGTAGACATTTGTGTCCCTTCCTGATTAATCTACTCTTTATCCTCTTAAGTCCCAATACCTCACGCTGATATCGGTCACACCTTTCCATTTGACTTGGTTTTCCCTCAAGCTTCATACCGCCCCGAGATCATACAACTTTTTGTCCCCTCTCCACTGCTTCCTTGACAGCCATCTTGTCTTTTACCACACCACGCATCCCCAGTCCTTTACTCTCCAAGGGGAAAAGACCATAAATCCTGCTTTGTTTTGAGGCATGTATTTCTGTGATGCCCAATCCACCAAACACAATCCATCATTGACCAAATAACATAACATGTTAACAAATTTTTATTCTTTGAGAAAGAATAATCCATTGGAAAAGATACCAGCATTCATAGAAGACCTGAGGTATCTCTGAAAAAACACATTCCCAAAGAGAGCATTAAGTCTGCTCCTCCAAATTTGAGAATTTCAATTTAACAGATCTTCACCAAATCATAGACATAGATATGGAAGTCATTATCAAACTTGATGAAATACACAGAAGGTTTGTTGGGAACTTGGCAAATAATTTTACCTATCTCTTGGGTTCCATCTTTTTTGTTGTACTGCACACTTTTGCCCTCCAAGGAATCCCTGCCTAATTCCAAAGTCACCTCTACTGGAGGACATTCAGGCGTGATGTGGAGGTTGCCTTCAATGGAATCATCATGATGGTGGTAAAGGTACAGGACCGGATCATTCTCGTTGACAATGTAGAAACAGTTCGTTATGGCCTGCACCTCATCTGGGACCACGCCACTCCACTCTTCCTTAGAGCCTGGCATGATGTGGAGGTTGCCTTCCAGGTAGTCATCCAGGAGGTGGTAAATGTACAAGACGGGATCTTTCTTGTAGGTAATATAAAACCAGGTCTTCATGATTGGCACCTCTTCTAGGACCATCCCGTTCCAGTCATTCTTAGAGCCATTTGTGCCCATGAATGTATGTTTCACTGCTCTGCCAACTATGGTGTTTGAGAGATGAGTGTCTGTCACCTGAGGAAATGGCACATTATTAGGCAGGATCTTCAGGTTTAAAATCCTTTCATCACTATGAAGCTCCAAGCCATAGACACAATCAATCCCATCATATTTCAACAAATAGAGAGAGGGATATGTTGGCAGTTGATCTAGAATGATGGCTTTCCAATGGGTGACTGGTTCATTGGCTTCCTTCCAGCCATGAGAAATTCTGCGGCCAACAATATTCTCCAGGGCCTCAAAAGGCTTACTAAGTTTTTGCTTCTGGAGCGATGGCCCATTCTTCTTCTGGAGATGTGGCATGCAACTCATACTGAGAGGCATCTTCATCATGGCGGGAGACTTTCTGAGATAGGCCACAGCACTCCTGTTCCACTGTCTCTTGGCTCTGTTTCTGTGCTTGGGCTTCATAGCTGCCAATCTCTGCATAGGAAGAACTCTTCAGTTTAAATCAGACACAAAGTGGTTTCGTCCACCATAAGTGCCTGCAAGGATAAGAAGGTGAGGATGTGAGGTCAAGGCTCTTTTTAGGAATAACTTTGGAGCAGGTGAAAAAGGCAGGGCTGAATAGATTTGGATACCTAAATGGAATATGTTCTTAAGAAATTAATAGGAAAATTATCAAACTCTTGTCTACAGCTCAGTATATGTGTATCAGAGACATATTCCTGCTGCAAAATGCAATTGACCTCTACTTAGAAACCTACTTCCTGACTTACTATATCAATGAGAGAGGAAGCTATGCCTATACCTAAAGTGAGAAAGAAATATCTGAACAGATGGCAAAGAATTCAAAGAACAGCCACTCCTCTCCTTACCACTCAAGCTACTGGTTAGTTGGCTGATCTATAACCACCTGCCCAAGGTCATGGCACTCCAGTCCACTGGCTCTCTCTATTGTGTCTCCTGATCCAGATGCAGGTTGATTACATAAAGATATTCTGTATCTTCATTAGAGAAGCGAGTACTGTGAGTCAAACTGCCAAAAGAAAGAAACCTTAATCTGTGCAACAGCACCTATAAGAAATAATTATCTTTTAAAACACATATGGACAAAGAAGGTCTTTGCCATTAAGTGGACTGAGGAATTGGACATGTTTAGCAAAGATAGAGTGGGGAGAATACCCGACATTAACCGTCCCCCAGCTATCAAATATAGGAGCTGTTAACGACATAAATTTTGGACCCAGAGCAGATTTGAAAGAAACCTTTCTTTGACTACAGAGGTCCTAGTTGCTTCCTAAACATATTTACCAAAAGAAAATATCTTGGCTCTCTAGATTCCAACTTCTGGGTATTCGGTTGAACAGTTGTGGAGCCCAAGAGCTGAACTGACCTCCTCAGCCACCGTGAAGATAGTAAGCCCACCTTCACAGAAGACTAGTGCTTCATGAGGAACAGAGTTGCCACCCCCAACCAAAGCTTTGTGACATCATCAAGGCTCTACTTATGTCATAAAACTCCTCCTAGCCAGGTTTCTTTCCTACTAACCCCCAGAAATATCCAGCATACAGGTCCTAAAATGCTGCTTATACAGCCACATGAAGACCCAAAATAAAAACCCCCGTCTTCTTCCCAATTACTTGAGTCATATTTTCCAAGTAACTCAACCCCTTTATGTTTTTTTTTTCTGTAAAATAATTTTTGGTCTGAGTCAACAACTCCAATGAATGTTTTTTTTTCCTAGCTCCAATATCCTGATTGGTTATTTTCTATTGATTTTTCCATTACTTCATAATAATAATTATCAAACTTTCCACTTCTCTTCCTCCTCTCACATTCTTCTTGCTCTGCAAATAAACCTCTCCACTCAAACACCAGTCCAAATAGAGGGCAGGGTACTTTGAGCTGTGGGAAGTCCAAGCCCACCCTTCATCCATCCAGATTTAGCAAGGTATGCATCCACAAAAAATATGATCACAAAAAGCCAGTGTATGATATGCAGACAATTGCAAGTGCCATTATCTTTGGTTTCTCCGTCTGCCCCAATTGTCAGCCACATTCAGAACTTCCAGTTCGATCCCATGTTCTTTCATTCCCAGGTCACTGGATTAGTTGAATCCCCTTAGTTCAGGCACAGTGTCTCATAGTGTGGACCAAGCCCTTATATTCCTGACATCCTTGCTCTTTTTCTCCATCCATCTGCTCTTCCACTGGAGCTTGGAAGCTCCATCTAGTTTTCTGATTTTGACCCTGACTTGATCTCCATCATTTGCCAAACAAAAGTTCCATGGCAGTTTTCAAGATAGTCAGTCATCAGTCTGACTATGGGACAAGGCACACATAGTTCCTAGGGACATGTCACAGTGCGGTCAACTTCTCCTCCCTGCTTAAGTACCTAGAGAGGGTCACCCTATGGCCTTCTGAGAACCCCTCGAGAGATATCGATCTTGACATCCCCAGAATGGCCCCATAAATTGAGATATCATCAGTGTATGTGCATTAACTTGTGTGTGTTTGTTTGTGTATTTAAATCACAATAACAAATGGATTGTAATATTGAAGTTTCTTCTCATCTTAGAAGAATATTTGCTACAGAAACACTCTCACAGTAATAGTGAGAGTGTAAACTATCTAAGAAAGGAGAAATAACTGGAGGAATCCCCCAGGAGTTAGGCTCAGTGTCCCAGGAATTACGCCCAAGGAAAGTCAATGAACTCAGTGATGGAAGATAAAACCCAGCCTAAATAAAACCCTAAATCATTTAGGTGGAACATGAGATACTCTTACAACAGTTACAAGAGGTCTAAAATGCCTGGACTGGAACATAAGGGGAACAAAATGACGTGGAGCTGAGAGTGCATGGCAAACTGATTGGATTTGGCAAAAATTATGTAAGCATACCAAGGAAACCACCAGTGGGACAAAACCCTAAGAAATCTGTATGACAACATATCATGTTGAACATAATGAGATTTATAGACAAAGGAAAGATCTTAATTATGTCACTGTCACACAGGTGATGATGAACCAGTTCCATCGTAGAGTGACTCCCTGCTGTGTTTAAGATAACCTGTCAATTCTGTCTAGTCAGTTACAAGGAAACTTGCATAATTGCACAGATTAACTATCAGCATCTTTAACTGCACAATCAAAGGCAAGGCAAAGAATTCATAGACATGTTGTTGAATGCTGATGATGTTATTGGGAGTTTTGATGATTTTTTCTCTTAAAGGGAAATCATCGGTGACTCTCATGCATGAAGCAGATCCTTTCTCTGTGATGTTTCCTGAATAGCCACTGAGATACCAGCCCATTGAGTTGTGGTCTCTCTCTCTTTTACAAATCAACTTCTACCTTCAGCTTGATCTCTTGCTTGAGCTTCCCTTCCGGCTACTAGGCTCCTTTTCTGATCCTGCAGAGGGCTTTTGTAAGGGATTGTGATCTCTAAGTTTTTCCCCTTTCAAGAACTAATCATTCTATTAATCACAATTCTAAACTGCTGTGGGAGTTTGTTTGTGACTTATGCCTTCACATGTGATACAAGCGACCTGTGTGTATAGGGTCTTCTCTCTGTTCATGTGGGGAAGGCATGGCAGCAGGAGTAGATGGCTGCTCATTCTCTTTAAGGAAATCAGTAAACAGTGGGGACCAAGGACAAGGATGTCCTGAAATATTAAGTCTTGTCCTTTCAAGGTCCCAAAGCCTCCAGCTAGGTTCAGGGTCAAGACAATCTCCAAAACCCACCGAGCATGAAGTATTCAGAACTAGAAGCCTGTGTGTGCCATATCACATAAATTCATCGTGAGTACACCAATCTGTTTTTTTTTTTTAATGCTACATTATTTTGTCCCATCGGAACGATCTATATTACCAATTAACCAAATTTGCTGCATCTTTGGTATCCTAGAATTGCTTTAAATTGTTGTTGGGACAGTCTTACAAACCTTCCTGTGCTGTTATGAGACCTTAAGGGGACAGCACTTATTTCAGAAATCAAAGGCAGTTGGGTTCAATCCTATGGTTAGCTGTTAGCTAGACACTGGAAGGATGGATTTGACTAAGAAGGGGAGACAGCATACATGGAGGCAGGTAACCTTTCCTTTGCAAAATGACCCATTTTGAGGCCTTACTTCAGGCTCTTCTCTTCTCCTAATCTTGGTTTTTTTTTTATTAGTTTAGGATAAGAATTAAAACTCCATTTACAGTATCTGTGAACCCGAATGAGTTAAGTATGTGTGACCAACTTGATGTCTGCCTGTCTGTCAACAGGGCCAGAGTTCAGGGGCATCTGATGCATAGCACAGGAATGTCAGCCATCAATCTCTGGTCCACCTAACTCTACAGCATTAGAGTTGTCATGGTTGCTCATCTGATCTTCCTCATATGATCTCCATCCACAGAGATGTCAGAAAAATCCTCCCCTGAGAGTGCAAGTTCTTTACAAATGAAAGATTATACAACAGAAGAAACATGGGAGATTTATATGGGCAAGCTGTTGAAAGGATAAAGTGACAGAAGAAGTTTATTGATTAATTAAAGAAAGAATCTGCTTCAGCTGATAGGTTAGAACATAGGTAGGTGGAGTAAACAAAATAGAATGCCGGGAGGAAGAGGTAGTGAGCTCAGAGAAGCCATGCTCCCCTCTCCCCGGCCGATGCCATAGCTCTGCTCTCTGAGGCAGATGTCGATGCAGCCAGCCACCATGTCAGACATGCTGAATTTTTCCTGGTAAGTGCACCTCGTTATACTACACTGATTATTAGAAATGGGTTAAAATGCTGAATCTAATGGGCCAGCAGTGTTTAAAAGAATACAGTTTTTGTGTATTTATTTCAGGCATAACCTTCATGCGGCCGTGGTGCTGGGGACACAGCCTCGCTGCTCAAATAACTACAGAATGGCTTGCAGCCTTGTGGACAACTGAATCCAATGAAAGCCTGAGAAAGCTTGGGAAAGAGTAAAGCATGTTTTCTTGGTAGCAGCGATTTCTCGGTCTGCTCTGCTTGCTAGAAGAAAGCAAGGGCTCTCATCTAAAAGAGGCTTGCTGACTCAGCCTCAGCTGCAAAACCCTGCAGCCCTTAAGAGGTCCTGCCACAAAACATTTAAATGGTGTTGATAAAAGCCAACTGAATGCTTGTATGTTTTCAACAGTAGCAGGAAAAAAAACTGTGTTGTTTTAAAATGCCGGCTTTCTGGGCCATCCTGCCTGGGCAAACTCTGACTGTTTGAGGAAGGAGGGCCAGCTACAGAAAGAGGGCTTGAGTGTTGTCTGTTGCAGCCTCTTTGAAGCAAGGACCTTGAAACACTGTAGACTTGTGGCACTGAATGCGGCTCTGTTCGGTACCTCAGCCACAAGCTAAGGAATGGGCTACATCTGGCCAGCAAAGCCACGGCTTTAGTCCTACTGAGATTGCTTGGTAAATGAAAGAATCATGTGGTCAGAAAAACAGAGAGAGAAATAGAGTAAAGAGAGATTCAAAGACAAAGAAAATTTTTAAATGATTTACAGTGTGTTAAAACTATGTGCAGGCTAAAATTTGAAGTTCTTAAAGTTAAAAAAAGGAAGAGAGTTGTTGGGTGTGGTAGTACACACCTGTAAACCCAACACATGGGAGGCAGAGGGAGATTGACCTCTGTACCTTCAAGGTGAGGTAGCACACGCCTTTAATCCCAGTGCCTTGAAGGCAGAGACAAACAGATCTTTGTGAGTTCAATGTGTAGTAGCATACACCTTTAATCCCAATGCCTGAAAGGCAGAGAGAGGCAGATCTCTGAGACTTCAAGGACAGACAGGTATACAGAGTTATTCCAGGTCAAAGATACAGAGAACCTGTCTCAAAAGGCAAAAAATAAAAAAGAAAATAAACAAAAGAGGTTAAATTGAAGCGCACAAAGATGGAAAATTCACAGCGAATTTTGATATTGTATGCTATTATGCTCTTTTTGAATCATTTGAATTTTGAGGAAGTAGCAATAGCTGCTAAAATATGTTTCTTTATAAAAGCTGCTGAAATAATCCAACATAGATATTTTGAAAATGCCTTGACTTTGAAATTTGGATCTAAGGACATGATGCTTTGGAAAGGAGTTTCTATTTTGTTTTCACAGAGGGTGATAGTCTGTGGATGCCTCTACCCTAATATGGTAGGATGGACCACGCCCTACTTAAAGGTTGCTGTGAACACCTTTAAAAAATTGCTTCGCTCAACTGCCAACTGAGATAAATCAATAATGATGCCACCATTCTGCAGGAAGCATTTTGGAGAGAAAAAACTGCACCCATGTTCCCAAATATGGCTTATAAATGTTCTTTTACATTTAAAGTGGGATGTGATATAGATATGAATATTTGCATTAGTATAGATTTTGCTTTACTGATAGAGATTTTAGGTCAATTGTGTTATATTTATATGCATTTTTGATCTTAATTAAGGTATTGTGATTGTGTAGTTCATTTAAAAATATAATGTATATAGGTTATTAATGGATAATCCTTAATAATAGTCAAGTTTGTAGTCATGTTAGTTAGATTTTCTAGCTACATAGATATATATATTTCAGTTAGATAGGAATTATTCATATATCTCTAGACTACAAAATAGGCTATTTAATGTTTTAGTACCTTAGGGTTTTTCATGACAGTGAGACACTCTACTCTTGGCAGCACATATCTACTTCAGGAAGAAGATGGGCATCACAGAGGATCCTTATGGAGTTTGATAGCCATTTGGGGAAGAAACTGCTCTTGCCTGGATTGTTGCATAAACTGTACACAGAAAACACTCAGAGAGAGGACTACTGAACTTGCCTAAAGGTGAGATGATCTTTTCGTGTTCCTGATTCAGGAAAGGGTCAGCAAATCATTCTTCAAGACAAGCAGATAGTGACTGCCTTTGAATTTTCCTGCTTCATGGAAATGTCTGCTGGAAACTATGGGCCTGTGGGCTGAGGATAGAAATACCAATGGTACAGAGGAACTTTGGGTGACTGTCCAGGCAGCGAGATGTCTCTGTCATTTCTAGAGTTTGAAAATGGCTTACTTTTTGTTTGCTTAGGTAATACTGTATTATTCTGGAGTCTCTGATGGAGTTGAAGAAGAGAAAGATAGTTATAGTTTTCCATTGTTATGATAAAAGATAAAATAGATATAAATATTGTAACTGTAATTCTTGCTTGATCACTGTTTTGTTATATGTAATTTTGCTATGTTAAAGTTAAAGATTCCGTTCTTGTTTAAACAGAAATAGGAGTAATGGTGGAGTATAGGTCATTGGTTAATTAAATAAAGAACTGTTTGGCCTGCAAGGTTAGAACATAGGTGGGTGGAATAAACATAAGAGAATGCTGGGAGGAATAGGAATTGAGCTTAGAGATTCCATGCATCTCTGCTATGGGCAGAAATGGTAGCTCTGCACTCTGAGGCAGATGGCGATACAGCCAGCCACCAGGTCAGACATGCTAAATCTTTCCTTCTAAGCGCACCTCGTGCTGCAACATACATTATTAGACATGGGTTAAGAGGCTGAAAATAATGGGGCAGGCAGTGTTGAAATGAATAGTTTTGTGTTGTTATTTCGGAGCACAACCTTACAAGGCAGCCCCATGGGGATGCAGCCCTGCTGCTCAAATTTCTACAATCAAGGGGGAAATGGAAGAAGGGGAGAATGAAGAGAGAGAGACAAGGAAGAATGGATGAATTCAATCATTCATTGGAAAAATGAGTGAACCAATGAATGAGGAGACCTAGTAGGAAATAATGTTCTGCATTCCCTCAGAGAGTCAGGTCAAATTAAGGATTGACAAGGTTTTCCACTAAGGAGGAGGCTTATTCCATTTTACCTTCTTTGTGCTCCAGGCCCACCCACAAGAGTGATGATGAGGACTGGGAGGAGTAGAGGGTGTACCAGAATTCCCTGGTACAATTTCTCACCCAAATTGTAGACAAATCACCTGACCTGGGACAGCTGATCTACATGCTGGACCCGAACTCAAAGTTTGACAACTCTAACATTTTAACCAAGTTTGTGAAGATGAAGGAACCAAAAATAGCCCAGTTACAGGATGGCAGGTTCCTTACAGGATGGGAGTCAGACATCAGTACCATACTGGTATTTGGCTATTTGATGAGTGTGTGGGGTCTTTGCCAGACTCCACCTAGCATCATGGATTCCCTACTTTACTGATATTATGGAGTTCGGTGCATTCATCATATGTGTGCATGTCACACACTAGTGGGCATCATATGTACAAGTTTATCCTGTGTGTGGGTGAGTGTGTTCATGAGTTTTATAGCCCAAGTACTACAGAACATGATCAATGAAAGGGAACACTGTTTTCCAGATATGGCAGGGCAATTATTTAAATGAACTGACAAGGGTTGGATGGCATGGATAAGACCTATGAGAGTTCAAGGCATACCGAATCCAGGCATGACAAAGTAGGTGGCAGACAGAATTCTGGCAAAACTAAGTAGGTAGCTTGATGTCCAACTTGCTGGAGAAGAGCAACTGAGCGGAGACACTTTTCACTAAGCAACATGCTCTAGTGGAGATCAAACATCCTTTGACTTACAGCCAGTACGAATTAAACCATTCATCAAATGAAACCTAATTTTCTCTGATTTTGAGTATACATTTGTGTCCCTTCCTGATTAATCTACTCTTTATCCTCTTAAGTCCCAATACCTCATGCTGATATCGGTCACATCTTTCCATTTGACATGGTTTTCCCTCAAGCTTCGTACCGCCCCGAGATCATACAACTTTTTGTCCCCGCTCCACTGCTTCCTTGACAGCCATCTTGTCCTATAGCACACCACGCATCCCCATCCTTTACTCTCCAAGGGGAAAAGATCATAAATCCTGCTTTGTTTTGAGGCATGTATTACTGTGATGCCCCATCCAGCCAACCCCAATCCATCATTGACCAAATAACACAACATGTTAACAAATTTTTATTCTTTGAGAAAGAATAATCCATTGGAAAAGATACCAGGATTCATACAAGACCTGAGGTATCTCTGAAAAAAAAAACATTCCCAAAGAGAGAATTAAGTCTGCCCCTCAAAATTTGAGAATTTCACTTTAACAGATCTTCACCAAATCATAGACATAGATATGGAAGTCATTATCAAACTTGATGAAATACACAGAAGGTTTGTTGGGAACTTGGCAAATAATTTTACCTATCTCTTGGGTTCCATCTTTTTTGTTGTACTGCACTCTTTTGCCCTCCAAGGAATCCCTGCCTAATTCCAAAGTCACCTCTCCTGGAGGAAATTCAGGCGTGATGTGGAGGTTGCCTTCAATGGAATCATCATGATGGTGGTAAAGGTACAGGACCGGATCATTCTCGTTGACAATGTAGAAACAGGTCGTTATGGTCTGCACCTCACCTGGGACCACGCCATTCCACTCTTCCTTAGAGCCTGGCATGATGTGGAGGTTGCCTTCCAGGTAGTCATCCAGGAGGTTGTAAATGTACAAGACCGGATCTTTCTTGTAGGTAATATAAAACCAGGTCTTCATGATTGGCACCTCTTCTAGGACCATCCCGTTCCAGTCATTCTTAGAGCCATTTGTGCCCATGAATGTATGTTTCACTGCTCTGTCAACTATGGTGTTTGAGAGATGATTGTCTGTCACCTGAGGAAATGGCACATTATTAGGCAGGATCTTCAGGTTTAAAATCCTTTCATCACTATGAAGCCCCAAGCATTGGCACAGTCAATCCCATCATATTTCAACAAATAGAGAGAGGGATATGTTGGCAGTTGATCTAGAATGATGGCTTTCCAATGGGTGACTGGTTCATTGGCTTCCTTCCAGCCATGAGAAATTCTGCGGCCAACAATATTCTCCAGGGCCTCAAAAGGCTTACTAAGTTTTTGCTTCTGGAGCGATGGCCCATTCTTCTTCTGGAGATGTGGCATGCAACTCATACTAAGAGGCATCTTCATCATGGCGGGAGACTTTCTGAGATAGGCCACAGCACTCCTGTTCCACTGTCTCTTGGCTCTGTTTCTATGCTTGGGCTTCATAGCTGCCAATCTCTGCATAGGAAGAACTCTTCAGTTTAAATCAGACACAAAGTGGTTTCCTCCACCATAAGTGCCTGCAAGGATAAGAAGGTGAGGATGTGAGGTCAAGGCTCTTTTTAGGAATAACTTTGGAGCAGGTGAAAAAGGCAGGGCTGAATAGATTTGGATACCTAAATGGAATATGTTCTTAAGAAATTAATAAGAAAATTATCAAACTCTTGTCTACAGCTCAGTATATGTGTATCAGAGACATATTCCTGCTGCAAAATGCAATTGACCTCTACTGAGAAACCTACTTCCTGACTTACTATATCAATGAGAGAGGAAGCTATGCCTATACCTAAAGTGAGAAAGAAATATCTGAACAGATGGCAAAGAATTCAAAGAACAGCCACTCCTCTCCTTACCACTCAAGCTACTGGTTAGTTGGCTGATCTATAACCACCTGCCCAAGGTCATGGCACTCCAGTCCACTGGCTCTCTCTATTGTGTCTCCTGATCCAGATCCAGGTTGATTACATAAAGATATTTTGTATCTTCCATTAGAGAAGTGAGTACTGTGAGTCAAACTGCCAAAAGAAAGAAACCTTAATCTGTGCAACAGCACCTATTAGAAATAATTATCTTTTAAAACACATATGGACAAAGAGGATCTTTGCCATTTAAGTGGACTGAGGAATTGGACATTTTTAGCAAAGATAGAGTGGGGAGAATACCTGACATTAACCGTCCCCCAGCTATCAAATATAGGAGCTGTTAACGACATAAATTTTGGACCCAGAGCAGATTTGAAAGAAACCTTTCTTTGACTACAGAGGTCCTAGTTGCTTCCTAAACATATTTACCAAAAGAAAATATCTTGGCTCTCTAGATTCCAACTTCTGGAAATTCGGTTGAACAGTTGTGGAGCCCAAGAGCTGAACTGACCTCCTCAGCCACCGTGAAGATAGTAAGCCCACCTTCACAGAAGTCCAGTGCTTCATGTGGAACAGAGTTGCCACCCGAACCAAAGCTCTGTGACATCATCAAGGCTCAACTTATGTTATAAAACTCCTCCTAGCCAGGTTTCTTCCCTACTAACCCCCAGAAATATCCAGCATACAGGTCCTAAAATGCTCTTCATACAGCCCCATGAAAACCCAAAATAAAAACCCCAATCTTCTTTTCAATTACTTGAGTCATATTTTCCAAGCAACTCAACCCCTTTATATGTTTTTTTTTTCTGTAAAATAATTTTTGGTCTGAGTCAACAACTCACATGAATGTTTATTTTTCTAGCTCCAATGTCCTCATTGGTTATTTTTTATTGATTTTTCCATTACTTCATAATAATAATTATCAAACGTACCACTTCTCTTCGTCCTCCCACATTCTTCTTGCTCTGCAAATAAACCTCTCAACTCAAACACCAGTCCAAATAGAGGGCAGGGTACTTTGAGCTGTGGGAAGTCCAAGCCCACCCTTCAACCATCCAGATTTAGCAAGGTATGCATCCACAAAAAATATGATCACAAAAAGCCAGTGTATGATATGCAGACAATTGCAAGTGCCCTTATCATTGGCTTCTGCTTCTGCCCCAATTGTCAGCCACATTCAGAGCTTCCAGTTTGATCCCATGTTCTTTCATTCCCAGGTCACTGGATTAGTTGAAATCCCCTTAGTTCAGGCACAGTGTCTCATAGTGTGGACCAAGCCCTTATATTCCTGACATCCTTGCTCTTTTTCTCCATCCATCTGCTCTTCCACTGGAGCTTGGAAGCTCCATCTAGTTTTCTGATTTTGACCCTGACTTGATCTCCATCATTTGCCAAACAAAAGTTCCATGGTGGTTTTCAAGATAGTCATCAGTCTGACTATGGGACAAGGCACACATAGTTCCTAGGGACATGTCACAGTGCGTTCATCTTCTCCTCCCTGCTTAAGTAACTAGAGAGGGTCACCCTATGGCCTTCTGAGAACCACTCGAGAGATTTCGATCTTGACATCCCCAGAATGGCCCCATAAATTGAGATATCATCAGTGTATGTGCATTAACTTGTGTGTTTTCTGTCTGTGTATTTAAATCACAATAACAAATGGGTTGTAACATTGAAGTTTCTTCTCATCTTGAGAAGAATATTTGCTACAGAAACACTCTCACAGTAATAGTGAGAGTGTAAACTGTCTCAGCAAGGAGAAATAACTGGAGGAATCCCCCAGGAGTTAGGCTCAGTGTCCCAGGAATTATGCCCAAGGAAAGTCAATGAACTCAGTGATGGAAGATAAAACCCAGCCTAAATAAAACCCTAAATCATTTAGGTGGAACATGAGATACTCTTACAACAGTTACAAGACGTCTAAAATGCCTGGACTGGAACATAAGGGGAACACAATGACGTGGAGCTGAGAGTGCATGGCAAAACTGATTGGATCTGGCAAAAATTATGTAAGCATACCAAGGAAACCACCAGTGGGACAAAACCCTAAGAAATCTGTATGACAACATATCATGTTGAACATAATGAGATTTATAGACAAAGGAAAGATCTTAATTATGTCACTGTCACACAGGTGATGATGAACCAGTTCCATCGTAGAGTGACTCCCTGCTGTGTTTAAGATAACCTGTCAATTCTGTCTAGTCAGTTACAAGGAAATTTGCATTAATTGCACAGATTAACTATCAGCATCATTTACTGCACAATCAAAGGCAAGGCAAAGAAATCATAGACATGTTGTTGAATGCTGATGATGTTATTGGGAGTTTTGATGGGTTTTTTTCTTAAAGGGAAATCATCGGTGACTCTCATGCATGAAGCAGATCCTTTCTCTGTGATGTTTCCTGAATAGCCACTGTGATACCAGCCCATTGAGTTGTGGTCTCTCTCTCTTTTAAAAATGAACTTCTACCTTCAGCTTGATCTCTTGCTTGAGCTTCCCTTCCGGCTACTAGGCTCCTTTTCTGATCCTGCAGAGGGCTTTTGTAAGGGATTGTGATCTCTAAGTTTTTCCCCTTTCAAGAACTAATCATTCTATTAATCACAATTCTAAACTGCTGTGGGAGTTTGTTTGTGACTTATGCCTTCACATGTGATACAAGCGACCTGTGTGTATAGGGTCTTCTCTCTGTTCATGTGGGGAAGGCATGGCAGCAGGAGTAGATGGCTGCTCATTCTCTGTAAGGAAATCAGTAAACAGTGGGGACCAAGTACAAGGATGTCCTGAAATATTAAGTCTTGTCCTTTCAAGGCCCCAAAGCCTCCAGCTAGGTTCAGGGTCACGACAATCTCCAAAACCCACCGAGCATGAAGTATTCAGAACCAGAAGCCTGTGTGTGCCATATCACATAAATTCATCGTGAGTACACCAATCTGTTTTTTTTTCAGTCTAAATTATTTTGTCCCATCAGAACGATCTATATTACCAATAAACCAAATTTGCTGCATCTTTGGTGTCCTAGAATTGCTTTAAATTGTTGCTGACAGTCTTACAATCCTTCCTGTGCTGTTATGAGACTTAAGGGGATAGCACTTATTTCAGAAATCAAAGGCAGTTGGGTTCAATCCTATGGTTAGCTGTTAGCTAGACACTGGAAGGATGGATTTGACTAAGAAAGGGGGACAGCATACATGGAGGCAGGTAACCTTTCCTTTGCAAAATGACCCATTTTGAGGCCTTACTTCAGGCTCTTCTCTTCTCCTAATCTTGGTTTTTTTTTTTTTTTATTAGTTTAGGAGAAGAATTAAAACTCCATTTACAGTATCTGTGAACCCGAATGAGTTAAGTATGTGTGACCAACTTGATGTCTGCCTGTCTGTCAACAGGGCCAGAGTTCAGGGGCATCTGATGCATAGCACAGGGATGTCAGCCATCAATCTCTGGTCCACCTAACTCTACAGCATTAGAGTTGTCATGGTTGCTCATCTGATCTTCCTCATATGACCTCCATCCACAGAGATGTCAGAAAAATCCTCCCCTGAGAGTGCAAGTTCTTTACAAATGAAAGATTATACAACAGAAGACACATGGGAGATTTATATGGGCAAGCTTTTGAAAAGATAAAGTGACAGAAGAAGTTTTTTGATTAATTAAAGAAAGAATCCTATTCAGCTGATAAGTTAGAACATAGGTAGGTGGAGTAAACAAAATAGAATGCCGGGAGGAAGAGGTAGTGAGCTCAGAGAAGCCATGCTCCCCTCTCCCCGGCAGATGCCATAGCTCTGCTCTCTGAGGCAGATGTCGATGCAGCCAGCCACCATGTCAGACATGCTGAATTTTTCCTGGTAAGTGCACCTCGTTATACTACACTGATTATTAGAAATGGGTTAAAATGCTGAATCTAATGGGCCAGCAGTGTTTAAAAGAATACAGTTTTGGTGTATTTATTTCAGGCATAACCTTCATGCGGCCATGGTGCTGGGGACACAGCCTCGCTGCTCAAATAACTACAGAATGGCTTGCAGCCTTGTGGACAACTGAATCCACTGAAAGCCTGAGAAAGCTTGGGAAAGAGTAAAGCATGTTTTCTTGGTAGCAGCGATTTCTCGGTCTGCTCTGCTTGCTAGAAGAAAGCAAGGGCTCTCATCTAAAAGAGGCTTGCTGACTCAGCTTCAGCTGCAAAACCCTGCAGCCCTTAAGAGGTCCTGGCACAAAACATTTAAATGGTGTTGATAAAAGCCAACTCAATGCTTGCATGTTTTCAGCAGTAGCAGGAAAACAAACTGTGTTGTTTTAAAATGCTGGCTTTCTGGGCCATCCTGCCTGGGCAAACTCTGACTGTTTGAGGAAGGAGGGCCAGCTACAGACAGAGGGCTTGAGTGTTGTCTGTTGCAGCCTCTTTGATGGCAAGGACCTTGAAACACTGTAGACTTGTGGCACTGAATGCGGCTCTGTTCGGTACCTCAGCCACAAGGTTGGAATGGCAGAAACCTAAGGAATGGGCTACATCTGGCCAGCAAAGCCACGGCTTTAGTCCTACTGAGATTGCTTGGTAAATGAAAGACTCATGTGGTCAGAAAAACAGAGAGAGAAATAGAGTAAAGAGAGATTCAAAGACAAAGAAAATTTTTACATGATTTACAGTGTGTTAAAAAATATGTGCGGGCTAAAATTTGAAGTTCTTAAAGTTAAAAAAAGGAAGAGAGTTGTTGGGTGTGGTAGTACACACCTGTAAACCCAACACATGGGAGGCAGAGGGAAATTGACCTCTGTACCTTCAAGGTGAGGTAGCACACGCCTTTAATCCCAGTGCCTTGAAGGCAGAGACAAACAGATCTTTGTGAGATCAATGTGTAGTAGCATACTCCTTTAATCCCAATGCCTGAAAGGCAGAGAGAGGCAGATCTCTGAGACTACAAGGACAGACAGGTATACAGAGTTATTCCTGGTCAAAGATACAGAGAACCTGTCTCAACAGGCAAAAAAATAAAAAGGAAAATAATCAAAATAGAGGTTAAATTGAAGCACACAAAGATGGAAAATTCACAGCGAATTTTGATATTGTATACTATTATGCTCTTTTTGAATCATTTGAATTTTGAGGCAGTAGCAATAGCTGCTAAAAGATGTTTCTATATAAAAGCTGCTGAAATAATCCAACATAGATATTTTGAAAATGCCTTGACTTTGAAATTTGGATCTAAGGACATGATGCTTTGGAAAGGAGTTTCTATTTTGTTTTCACGGAGGGTGATAGTCTGTGGATGCCTCTATCCTAATATGGTAGGATGGACCACGCCCTACTTAAAGGTTGTTGTGAACACCTTTAAAAATTTGCTTCGCTCAACTGCCAACTGAGATAAATCAATAATGATGCCACCATTCAGCAGGAAGCATTTTGGAGAGAAAAACCTGCACCCACGTTCCCAAATATGTCTTATAAATGTTCTTTTATATTTAAAGTGGGATGTGATATAGATATGAATATTTGCATTAGTATAGATTTTGCTTTACTGATAGAGATTTTACGTCAATTTTGTTATATGTATATGCATTTTTGATCTTAATTAAGGTATTGTGATTGTGTAGTTCATTTAACAATATAATGTATATAGGTTATTAATGGATAATCATTAATAATAGTCAAGTTTGTAGTCATGTTAGTTAGATTTTTTAGCTACATAGGCATTATTCATATCTCTCTATACTACAAAATATGCTATTTAATGTTTTAGTACCTTAGGGTTTTTCATGACAGTGAGACACTCTACTCTTGGCAGCACATATCTACTTCAGGAAGAAGATGGGCATCACAGAGGATCCTTATGGAGTTTGATAGCCATTTGGGGAAGAAACTGCTCTTGCCTGGATTGTTGCATAAACTGTACACAGAAAACACTCAGAGAGAGGACTACTGAACTTGACTAAAGGTTAGATGATCTTTTCATGTTCCTGATTCAGGAAAGGGTCAGCAAAACATTCTTCAAGACAAGCAGATAGTGACTGCCTTTGAAATTTCCTGCTTCATGGAAATGTCTGCTGGAAACTATAGGCCTGTAGGCTGAGGATTGAAACACCAACGGTACAGAGGAACTTTGGGTGACTGTCCAGGCAGCGAGATGTCTCTGTCATTTCTAGAGTTTGAAAATGGCTTACTTTTTGTTTGCTTAGGTAATACTGTATTATTCTGGAGTCTCTGATGGAGTTGAAGAAGAGAGAGATAATAATAGTTTTCCATTGTTATGATAAAAGATAAAATAGATATAAATATTGTAACTGTAATTCTTGCTTGATAACTGTTTTGTTATATGTAATTTTGCTATGTTAAAGTTAAAGATTCCGTTCTTGTTTAAACAGAAATAGGAGTAATGATGGAGTATAGGTCATTGGTTAATTAAATAAAGAAACTGTTTGGCCTGAAAGGTTAGAACATAGGTGGGTGGAATAAACATAAGAGAATGCTGGGAGGAATAGGAATTGAGCTTAGAGATGCCATGCACCTCTCCCATGGGCAGAAATGGTAGCTCTGCACTCTGAGGCACATGGCGATACAGCCAGCCACCAGGTCAGACATGCGAAATCTTTCCTTCTAAGCGCACCTCGTGCTGCAACATACATTATTAGACATGGGTTAAGAGGCTGAAAATAATGGGGCAGGCAGTGTTGAAATGAATAGTTTTGTGTTGTTATTTCGGAGCATAACCTTACAAGGCGGCCCCATGGGGATGCAGCCCTGCTGCTCAAATTTCTACAATCAAGGGGGAAATGGAAGAAGGGAAGAAAGAAGAGAGAGAGACAAGGAAGAATGGATGAATTCAATCATTCATTGGAAAAATGAGTGAACCAATGAATGAGGAGACCTAGTAGGAAAAAATGTGCTGCATTCCCTCAGAGAGTCAGGTCAAATTAAGGATTGACAAGGTTTTCCACTAAGGAGGAGGCTTATTCCATTTTAACTTCTTTGTGCTCCAGGCCCACCCACAAGAGTGATGATGAGGACAGGGAGAAGAAGAGGAGAATTCTGGTGTACCAGAATTCCCTGGTACAATTTCTCACCCAAATTGTAGCCAAATCACCTGACCTGGGACAGCTGATCTACATGCTGGACCCTAACTCCCAGTTTGACAACTCTAACATTTTAACCAAGTTTGTGAAGATGAAGGAACCAAAAATAGCCCAGTTACAGGACGGCAGGTTACTTACAGGATGGGAGTCAGACATCAGTACCATACTGGTATTTGGCGGTTTGATGGGTGTGTGGGGTCTTTGCCAGACTCCACCTAGCATCATGGATTCCCTACTTTACTGATATTATGGAGTTCGGTGCATTCATCCTATGTGTGCATGTCACACACTAGTGGGCATCATATGTACATGTTTATCCTGTGTGTGGGTGAGTGTGTTCATGAGTTTTATAGCCCAAGTCCTACAGAACATGATCAATGAAAGGGAACACTGTTTTCCAGATATGGCAGGGCAATTATTTAAATGAACTGACAAGTGTTGGATGGCATGGATAAGACCTATGAGAGTTCAAGGCATACCGAATCCAGGCATGACAAAGTAGGTGGCAGACAGAATTCTGGCAAAACTAAGTAGGTAGCTTGATGTCCAACTTACTGGAGAAGAGCAACTGAGCGGAGACACTTTTCACTAAGCAACATGCTCTAGTGGAGATCAAACATCCTTTGACTTACAGCCAGTACGAATTAAACCATTCATCAAATGAAACCTAATTTTCTCTGATTTTGAGTATACATTTGTGTCCCTTCCTGATTAATCTACTCTTTATCCTCTTAAGTCCCAATACCTCACGCTGATAGCGGTCACATCTTTCCATTTGACATGGTTTTCCCTCAAGCTTCATACCGCCCCGAGATCATACAACTTTTTGTCCCCTCTCCACTGCTTCCTTGACAGCCATCTTGTCTTTTACCACACCACGCATCCCCAGTCCTTTACTCTCCAAGGGGAAAAGACCATAAATCCTGCTTTGTTTTAAGGCATGTATTTCTGTGATGCCTCATCCACCAAAAACAATCCATCATTGACCAAATAACACAACATGTTAACAAATTTTTATTCTTTGAGAAAGAATAATCCATTGGAAAAGATACCAGGATTCATAGAAGACCTGAGGTATCTCTGAAAACACACATTCCCAAGGAGAGAATTAATTCTGCCCCTCAAAATTTGAGAATTTCACTTTAACAGATCTTCACCAAATCATAGACATAGATATGGAAGTCATTATCAAACTTGATGAAATACACAGAAGGTTTGTTGGGAACTTGGCAAATAATTTTACCTATCTCTTGGTTTCCATCTTTTTTGTTGTACTGCACTCTTTTGCCCTCCAAGGAATCCCTGCCTAATTCCAAAGTCACCTCTACTGGAGGAAATTCAGGCGTGATATGGAGGTTGCCTTCAATGGAATCATCATGATGGTGGTAAAGGTACAGGACCGGATCATTCTCGTTGACAATGTAGAAACAGGTCGTTATGGCCTGCACCTCATCTGGGACTACGCCACTCCACTCTTCCTTAGAGCCTGGCATGATGTGGAGGTTGCCTTCCAGGTAGTCATCCAGGAGGTGGTAAATGTACAAGACCGGATCTTTCTTGTAGGTAATATAAAACCAGGTCTTCATGATTGGCACCTCTTCTAGGACCATCCCGTTCCAGTCATTCTTAGAGCCATTTGTGCCCATGAATGTATGTTTCACTGCTCTGCCAACTATGGTGTTTGAGAGATGAGTGTCTGTCACCTGAGGAAATGGCACATTATTAGGCAGGATCTTCAGGTTTAAAATCCTTTCATCACTATGAAGCTCCAAGCCATAGACACAATCAATCCCATCATATTTCAACAAATAGAGAGAGGGATATGTTGGCAGTTGATCTAGAATGATGGCTTTCCAATGGGTGACTGGTTCATTGGCTTCCTTCCAGCCATGAGAAATTCTGCGGCCAACAATATTCTCCAGGGCCTCAAAAGGCTTACTAAGTTTTTGCTTCTGGAGCGATGGCCCATTCTTCTTCTGGAGATGTGGCATGCAACTCATACTAAGAGGCATCTTCATCATGGCGGGAGACTTTCTGAGATAGGCCACAGCACTCCTGTTCCTCTGTCTCTTGGCTCTGTTTCTGTGCTTGGGCTTCATAGCTGCCAATCTCTGCATAGGAAGAACTCTTCAGTTTAAATCAGACACAAAGTGGTTTCCTCCACCATAAGTGCCTGCAAGGATAAGAAGGTGAGCATGTGAGGTCAAGGCTCTTTTTAGGAATAACTTTGGAGCAGGTGAAAAAGGCAGGGCTGAATAGATTTGGATACCTAAATGGAATATGTTCTTAAGAAATTAATAGGAAAATTATCAAACTCTTGTCTACAGCTCAGTATATGTGTATCAGAGTCATATTCCTGCTGCAAAATGCAATTGACCTCTACTGAGAAACCTACTTCCTGACTTACTATATCAATGAGAGAGGAAGCTATGCCTATACCTAAAGTGAGAAAGAAATATCTGAACAGATGGCAAAGAATTCAATAAACAGCCACTCCTCTCCTTACCACTCAAGCTACTGGTTAGTTGGCTGATCTATAACCACCTGCCCAAGGTCATGGCACTCCAGTCCACTGGCTCTCTCTATTGTGTCTCCTGATCCAGATGCAGGTTGATTACATAAAGATATTCTGTATCTTCATTAGAGAAGTGAGTACTGTGAGTCAAACTGCCAAAAGAAAGAAACCTTAATCTGTGCAACAGCACCTATTAGAAATAATTATCTTTTAAAACACATATGGACAAAGAGGATCTTTGCCATTTAAGTGGACTGAGGAATTGGACATTTTTAGCAAAGATAGAGTGGGGAGAATACCCGACATTAATCGTCCCCCAGCTATCAAATATAGGAGATGTTAACGACATAAATTTTGGACCCAGAGCAGATTTGAAAGAAACCTTTCTTTCACTACAGTGGTCCTAGTTGCTTCCTAAACATATTTACCAAAAGAAAATATCTTGGGTCTCTAGATTCCAACTTCTGGAAATTCGGTTGAACAGTTGTGGAGCCCAAGAGCTGAACTGACCTCCTCAGCCACCGTGAAGATAGTAAGCCCACCTTCACAGAAGACTAGTGCTTCATGTGGAACAGAGTTGCCACCCCCAACCAAAGCTTTGTGACATCATCAAGGCTCTACTTATGTCATAAAACTCCTCCTAGCCAGGTTTCTTCCCTACTAACCCCCAGAAATATCCAGCATACAGGTCCTAAAATGCTGCTCATACAGCCCCATGAAGACCCAAAATAAAAACCCCAATCTTCTTCCCAATTACTTGAGTCATATTTTCCAAGTAACGCAACGCCTTTATGTGTTTTTTTTTCTGTAAAATAATTTTTGGTGTGAGTCAACAACTCACATGAATGTTTTTTTTCCTAGCTCCAATGTCCTCATTGGTTATTTTCTATTGATTTTTCCATTACTTCATAATAATAATTATCAAACTTTCCACTTCTCTTCCTCCTCCCACATTCTTCTTGCTCCTCAAATAAACCTCTCCACTCAAACACCAGTCCAAATAGATGGCAGGGTACTTTGAGCTGTGGGAAGTCCAAGCCCACCCTTCATCCATCCAGATTTAGCAAGGTATGCATCCACAAAAAATATGATCACAAAAAGCCATTGTATGATATGCAGACAATTGCAAGTGCCATTATCTTTGGCTTCTCCGTCTGCCCCAATTGTCAGCCACATTCAGAGCTTCCAGTTTGATCCCATGTTCTTTCATTCCCAGGCCACTGGATTAGTTGAAATCCCCTTAGTTCAGGCACAGTGTCTCATAGTGTGGACCAAGCCCTTATATTCCTGACATCCTTGCTCTTTTTCTCCATCCATCTGCTCTTCCACTGGAGCTTGGAAGCTCCATCTAGTTTTCTGATTTTGACCCTGACTTGATCTCCATCATTTGCCAAACAAAAGTTCCATGGTGGTTTTCAAGATAGTCAGTCATCAGTCTGACTATGGGACAAGGCACACATAGTTCCTAGGGACATGTCACAGTGCGGTCAAATTCTCCTCCCTGCTTAAGTACCTAGAGAGGGTCACCCTATGGCCTTCTGAGAACCACTCGAGAGATATCGATCTTGACATCCCCAGAATGGCCCCATAAATTGAGATATCATCAGTGTATGTGCATTAACTTGTGTGTGTTTGTGTGTGTATTTAAATCACAATAACAAATGGATTGTAATATTGAAGTTTCTTCTCATCTTAGAAGAATATTTGCTACAGAAACACTCTCACAGTAATAGTGAGAGTGTAAACTATCTAAGAAAGGAGAAATAACTGGAGGAATCCCCCAGGAGTTAGGCTCAGTGTCCCAGGAATTACGCCCAAGGAAAGTCAATGAACTCAGTGATGGAAGATAAAACCCAGCCTAAATAAAACCCTAAATCATTTAGGTGGAACACGAGATACTCTTACAACAGTTACAAGAGGTCTAAAATGCCTGGACTGGAACATAAGGGGAACACAATGACGTGGAGCTGAGAGTGCATTGCAAAACTGATTGGATCTGGCAAAAATTATGTAAGCATACCAAGGAAACCACCAGTGGGACAAAACCCTAAGAAATCTGTATGACAACATATCATGTTGAACATAATGAGATTTATAGACAAAGGAAAGATCTTAATTATGTCACTGTCACACAGGTGATGATGAACCAGTTCCATCGTAGAGTTCCCTGCTGTGTTTAAGATAACCTGTCAATTCTGTCTAGTCAGTTACAAGAAAATTTGCATAATTGCACAGATTAACTATCAGCATCATTTACTGCACAATCAAAGGCAAGGCAAAGAATTCATAGACATGTTGTTGAATGCTGATGATGTTATTGGGAGTTTTGATGGGTTTTTTTCTTAAAGGGAAATCATCGGTGACTCTCATGCATGAAGCAGATCCTTTCTCTGTGATGTTTCCTGAATAGCCACTGTGATACCAGCCCATTGAGTTGTGGTCTCTCTCTCTTTTAAAAATCAACTTCTACCTTCAGCTTGATCTCTTGCTTGAGCTTCCCTTCCGGCTACTAGGCTCCTTTTCTGATTCTGCAGAGGGCTTTTGTAAGGGATTGTGATCTCTAAGTTTTTCCCCTTTCAAGAACTAATCATTCTATTAATCACAATTCTAAACTGCTGTGGGAGTTTGTTTGTGACTTATGCCTTCACATGTGATACAAGCGACCTGTGTGTATAGGGTCTTCTCTCTGTTCATGTGGGGAAGGCATGGCAGCAGGAGTAGATGGCTGCTCATTCTCTGTAAGGAAATCAGTAAACAGTGGGCACCAAGTACAAGGATGTCCTGAAATATTAAGTCTTGTCCTTTCAAGGCCCCAAAGCCTCCAGCTAGGTTCAGGGTCACGACAATCTCCAAAACCCACCGAGCATGGAGTATTCAGAACCAGAAGCCTGTGTGTGCCATATCACGTAAATTCATCGTGAGTACACCAATCTGTTTTTTTTCAATTCTAAATTATTTTGTCCCATCAGAACGATCTATATTACCAATTAACCAAATTTGCTCCATCTTTGGTGTCCTAGAATTGCTTTAAATTGTTGCTGGGACAGTCTTACAAACCTTCCTGTGCTGTTATGAGACCTTAAGGGGACAGCACTTATTTCAGAAATCAAAGGCAGTTGGGTTCAATCCTATGGTTAGCTGTTAGCTAGACACTGGAAGGATGGATTTGACTAAGAAAGGGAGACAGCATACATGGAGGCAGGTAACCTTTCCTTTGCAAAATGACCCATTTTGAGGCATTACTTCAGGCTCTTCTCTTCTCCTAATCTTGGTATCTTTATTAGTTTAGGAGAAGAATTAAAACTCCATTTACAGTATCTGTGAACCCGAATGAGTTAAGTATGTGTGACCAACGGGATGTCTGCCTGTCTGTCAACAGGGCCAGAGTTCAGGGGCATCTGATGCATAGCACAGGAATGTCAGCCATCAATCTCTGGTCCACCTAACTCTACAGCATTAGAGTTGTCATGGTTGCTCATCTGATCTTCCTCATATGATCTCCATCCACAGAGATGTCAGAAAAATCCTCCCCTGAGAGTGCAAGATCTTTACAAATGAAAGATTATACAACAGAAGACACATGGGAGATTTATATGGGCAAGCTGTTGAAAGGATAAAGTGACAGAAGAAGTTTATTGATTAATTAAAGAAAGATTCCGCTTCACCTGATAGGTTAGAACATAGGTAAATGGAGTAAACAAAATAGAATGCTGGAAGGAAGAGGTAGTGAGCTCAGAGAAGCCATGCTCCCCTCTCCCCGGCAGATGCCATAGCTCTGCTCTCTGAGGCAGATGTCCATGCAGCCAGCCACCATGTCAGACATGCTGAATTTTTCCTGGTAAGTGCACCTCGTTATACTACACTGATTATTAGAAATGGGTTAAAATGCTGAATCTAATGGGCCAGCAGTGTTTAAAAGAATAAAGTTTTGGTTTATTTATTTCAGGCATAACCTTCATGCGGCCGTGGTGCTGGGGACACAGCCTCGCTGCTCAAATAACTACAGAATGGCTTGCAGCCTTGTGGACAACTGAATCCACTGAAAGCCTGAGAAAGCTTGGGAAAGAGTAAAGCATTTTTTCTTGGTAGCAGCGATTTCTCGGTCTGCTCTGCTTGCTAGAAGAAAGCAAGGGCTCTCATCTAAAAGAGGCTTGCTGACTCAGCTTCAGCTGCAAAACCCTGCCGCCCTTAAGAGGTCCTGCCACAAAACATTTAAATGGTGTTGATAAAAGTGAACTAAATGCTTGTATGTTTTCAGCAGTAGCAGGAAAAAAAACTGTGTTGTTTTAAAATGCCGGGTTTCTGGGCAAACTCTGACTGTTTGAGGAAGGAGGGCCAGCTACAGAAAGAGGGCTTGAGTGTTGTCTGTTGCAGCCTCTTTGATGGCAAGGACCTTGAAACACTGTAGACTTGTGGCACTGAATGCGGCTCTGTTCGGTACCTCAGCCACAAGGTTGGAATGGCAGAAAGCTAAGGAATGGGCTACATCTGGCCAGCAGAGCCACGGCTTTAGTCCTACTGAGATTGCTTGGTAAATGAAAGACTCATGTGGTCAGAAAAACAGAGAGAGAAATAGAGTAAAGAGAGATTCAAAGACAAAGAAAATTTTTAAATGATTTACAGTGTGTTAAAAATATGTGCAGGCTAAAATTTGAAGTTCTTAAAGTTAAAAAAAAGGAAGAGAGTTGTTGGGTGTGGTAGTACACACCTGTAAACCCAACACATGGGAGGCAGAGGGAGATTGACCTCTGTACCTTCAAGGTGAGGTAGCACACGCCTTTAATCCCAGTGCCTTGAAGGCAGAGACAAACAGATCTTTGTGAGTTCAATGTGTAGTAGCATACACCTTTAATCCCAATGCCTGAAAGGCAGAGAGAGGCAGATCTCTGAGACTTCAAGGACAGACAGGTATACAGAGTTAGTTATTCCAGGTCAAAGATACAGAGAACCTGTCTCAAAAGGCAAAAAATAAAAAGGAAAAATAAACAAAATAGAGGTTAAATTGAAGCGCACAAAGATGGAAAATTCACAGCGAATTTTGATATTGTATGCTATTATGCTCTTTTTGAATCATTTGAATTTTGAGGCAGTAGCAATAGCTGCTAAAAGATGTTTCTTTATAAAAGCTGCTGAAATAATCCAACATAGATATTTTGAAAATGCCTTGACTTTGAAATTTGGATCTAAGGACATGATGCTTTGGAAAGGAGTTTCTATTTTGTTTTCACGGAGGGTGATAGTCTGTGGATGCCTCTATCCAATATGGTAGGATGGACCATGCCCTACTTAAAGGTTGCTGTGAACACCTTTAAAAAATTGCTTCGCTCAACTGCCAACTGAGATAAATCAATAATGATGCCACCATTCAGCAGGAAGCATTTTGGAGAGAAAAAACTGCACCCACGTTCCCAAATATGGCTTATAAATGTTCTTTTACATTTAAAGTGGGATGTGATATAGATATGAATATTTGCATTAGTATAGATTTTGCTTTACTGATAGAGATTTTACATCAATTTTGTTATATGTATATGCACTTTTGATCTTAATTAAGGTATTGTGATTGTGTAGTTCATTTAAAATTATAATGTATATAGGTTTTTAATGGATAATCATTAATAATAGTCAAGTTTATAGTCATGTTAGTTAGATTTTCTAGCTACATAGATATATATATTTCAGTCAGATAGGCATTATTCATAACTCTCTAGACTACAAAATAGGGTATTTAATGTTTTAGTACCTTAGGGTTTTTCATGACAGTGAGACACTCTACTCTTGGCAGCACATATCTACTTCAGGAAGAAGATGGGCATCACAGAGGATCCTTATGGAGTTTGATAGCCATTTGGGGAAGAAACTGCTCTTGCCTGGATTGTTGCATAAACTGTACACAGAAAACACTCAGAGAGAGGACTACTGAACTTGCCTAAAGGTGAGATGATCTTTTCGTGTTCTTGATTCAGGGAAGGGTCAGCAAAACATTCTTCAAGACAAGCAGATAGTGACTGCCTTTGAAATTTCCTGCATCATGGAAATGTCTGCTGGAAACTATGGGCCTGTATGCTGAGGATGGAAACACCAACGGTACAGAGGAACTTTGGGTGACTGTCCAGGCAGCGAGATGTCTCTGTCATTTCTAGAGTTTGAAAATGGCTTACTTTTTGTTTGCTTAGGTAATACTGTATTATTCTGGAGTCTCTGATGGAGTTGAAGAAGAGATAGATAGTTATAGTTTTCCATTGTTATGATAAAAGATAAAATAGATATAAATATTGTAACTGTAATTCTTGCTTGATAACTGTTTTGTTATATGTAATTTTGCTATGTTAAAGTTAAAGATTCCGATCTTGTTAAAACAGAAATAGGAGTAATGATGGAGTATAGGTCATTGGTTAATTAAATAAAGAAACTGTTTGGCCTGAATGGTTAGAACATAGGTGGGTGGAATAAACATAAGAGAATGCTGGGAGGAATAGGAATTGAGCTTAGAGATGCCATGCACCTCTGCCATGGGCAGAAATTGTAGCTCTGCACTCTGAGGCAGATGGCGATACAGCCAGCCACCAGGTCAGACATGCTAAATCTTTCCTTCTAAGCACAACTCGTGCTGCAGCATACATTATTAGACATGGGTTAAGAGGCTGAAAATAATGGGGCAGGCAGTGTTGAAATGAATAGTTTTGTGTTGTTATTTCGGAGCATAACCTTACAAGGCGGCCCCATGGGGATGCAGCCCTGCTGCTCAAATTTCTACAATCAAGGGGGAAATGGAAGAAGGGAAGAAAGAAGAGAGAGAGACAAGGAAGAATGTATGAATTCAATCATTCATTGGAAAAATGAGGGAACCAATCAATGAGGAGACCTAGTAGGAAAAAATGTGCTGCATTCCCTCAGAGAGACAGGTCAAATTAAGGATTGACAAGGTTTTCCACTAAGGAGGAGGCTTATTCCATTTTACCTTCTTTGTGCTCCAGGCCCACCCACAAGAGTGATGATGAGGACAGGGAGAAGAAGAGGAGTGGGTGTACCAGAATTCCCTGGTACAATTTCTCACCCAAATTGTAGCCAAATCACCTGACCTGGGACAGCTGATCTACATGCTGGACCCTAACTCCCAGTTTGACAACTCTAACATTTTAACCAAGTTTGTGAAGATGAAGGAACCAAAAAAGGCCAGTTACAGGACGGCAGGTTCCTTACAGGATGGGAGTCAGACATCAGTACCATACTGGTATTTGGCGGTTTGATGGGTGTGTGGGGTCTTTGCCAGACTCCACCTAGCATCATGGATTCCCTACTTTACTGATATTATGGAGTTTGGTGCATTCATCATATGTGTGCATGTCACACACTAGTGGGCATCATATGTACATGTTTATCCTGTGTGTGGGTGAGTGTGTTCATGAGTTTTATAGCCCAAGTACTACAGAACATGATCAATGAAAGGGAACACTGTTTTCCAGATATGGCAGGGCAATTATTTAAATGAACTGACAAGGGTTGGATGGCATGGATAAGACCTATGAGAGTTCAAGGCATACCGAATCCAGGCATGACAAAGTAGGTGGCAGACAGAATTCTGGCAAAACTAAGTAGGTAGCTTGGTGTAACTTGCTGGAGAAGAGCAACTGAGCGGAGACACTTTTCACTAAGCAACATGCTCTAGTGGAGATCAAACATCCTTTGACTTACAGCCAGTACGAATTAAACCTTTCATCAAATGAAACCTAATTTTCTCTGATTTTGAGTATACATTTGTGTCCCTTCCTGATTAATCTACTCTTTATCCTCTTAAGTCCCAATACCTCACGCTGATATCGGTCACATCTTTCCATTTGACATGGTTTTCCGTCAAGCTTCATACCGCCCCGAGATCATACAACTTTTTGTCCCCTCTCCACTGCTTCCTTGACAGCCATCTTGTCCTTTACCACACCACGCATCCCCAGTCCTTTACTCTCCAAGGGGAAAAGACCATAAATCCTGCTTTGTTTTGAGGCATGTATTTCTGTGATGCCCCATCCACCAAACACAATCCATCATTGACCAAGTAACACAACATGTTAACAAATTTTTATTCTTTGAGAAAGAATAATCCATTGGAAAAGATACCAGGATTCATAGAAGACCTGAGGTATCTCTGAAAACACACATTCCCAAAGAGAGAATTAAGTCTGCCCCTCAAAATTTGAGAATTTCACTTTAACAGATCTTCACCAAATCATAGACATAGATATGGAAGTCATTATCAAACTTGATGAAATACACAGAAGGTTTGTTGGGAACTTGGCAAATAATTTTACCTATCTCTTGGGTTCCATCTTTTTTGTTGTACTGCACTCTTTTGCCCTCCAAGGAATCCCTGCCTAATTCCAAAGTCACCTCTACTGGAGGACATTCAGGCGTGATGTGGAGGTTGCCTTCAATGGAATCATCATGATGGTGGTAAAGGTACAGGACCGGATCATTCTCGTTGACAATGTAGAAACAGGTCGTTATGGTCTGCACCTCATCTGGGAGCACGCCACTCCACTCTTCCTTAGAACCTGGCATGATGTGGAGGTTGCCTTCCAGGTAGTCATCCAGGAGGTGGTAAATGTAAAAGACGAGATCTTTCTTGTAGGTAATATAAAACCAGGTCTTCATGATTGGCACCTCTTCTAGGACCATCCCGTTCCAGTCATTCTTAGAGCCATTTGTGCCCATGAATGTATGTTTCACTGCTCTGCCAACTATGGTGTTTGAGAGATGAGTGTCTGTCACCTGAGGAAATGGCACATTATTAGGCAGGATCTTCAGGTTTAAAATCCTTTCATCACTATGAAGCTCCAAGCCATAGACACAATCAATCCCATCATATTTCAACAAATAGAGAGAGGGATATGTTGGCAGTTGATCTAGAATGATGGCTTTCCAATGGGTGACTGGTTCATTGGCTTCCTTCCAGCCATGAGAAATTCTGCGGCCAACAATATTCTCCAGGGCCTCAAAAGGCTTACTAAGTTTTTGCTTCTGGAGCGATGGCCCATTCTTCTTCTGGAGATGTGGCATGCAACTCATACTAAGAGGCATCTTCATCATGGCGGGAGACTTTCTGAGATAGGCCACAGCACTCCTGTTCCACTGTCTCTTGGCTCTGTTTCTGTGCTTGGGCTTCATAGCTGCCAATCTCTGCATAGGAAGAAGTCTTCAGTTTAAATCAGACACAAAGTGGTTTCGTCCACCATAAGTGCCTGCAAGGATAAGAAGGTGAGGATGTGAGGTCAAGGCTCTTTTTAGGAATAACTTTGGAGCAGGTGAAAAAGGCAGGGCTGAATAGATTTGGATACCTAAATGGAATATGTTCTTAAGAAATTAATAGGAAAATTATCAAAATCTTGTCTACAGCTCAGTATATGTGTATCAGAGACATATTCCTGCTGCAAAATGCAATTGACCTCTACTGAGAAACCTACTTCCTGACTTACTATATCAATGAGAGAGGAAGCTATGCCTATACCTAAAGTGAGAAAGAAATATCTGAACAGATGGCAAAGAATTCAATAAACAGCCACTCCTCTCCTTACCACTCAAGCTACTGGTTAGTTGGCTGATCTATAACCACCTGCCCAAGGTCATGGCACTCCAGTCCACTGGCTCTCTCTATTGTGTCTCCTGATCCAGATGCAGGTTGATTACATAAAGATATTCTGTATCTTCATTAGAGAAGTGAGTACTGTGAGTCAAACTGCCAAAAGAAAGAAACATTAATCTGTGCAACAGCACCTATTAGAAATAATTATCTTTTAAAACACATATGGTCAAAGATGATCTTTGCCATTTAAGTGGACTGAGGAATTGGACATTTTTAGCAAAGATAGAGTGGGGAGAATACGTGACATTAACCGTCCCCCAGCTATCAAATATAGGAGCTGTTAACGACATAAATTTTGGACCCAGAGCACATTTGAAAGAAACCTTTCTTTGACTACAGTGGTCCTAGTTGCTTCCTAAACATATTTACCAAAAGAAAATATCTTGGCTCTCTAGATTCCAACTTCTGGAAATTCGGTTGAACAGTTGTGGAGCCCAAGAGCTGAACTGACCTCCTCAGCCACCGTGAAGATAGTAAGCCCACCTTCACAGAAGACTAGTGCTTCATGTGGAACAGAGTTGCCACCCCAACCAAAGCTTTGTGACATCATCAAGGCTCTACTTATGTCATAAAACTCCTCCTAGCCAGGTTTCTTCCCTACTAACCCCCAGAAATATCCAGCATACAGGTCCTAAAATGCTGCTCATACAGCCCCAGGAAGACCCAAAATAAAAACCCCAATCTTCTTCCCAATTACTTGAGTCATATTTTCCAAGTAACTCAACGCCTTTATGTATTTTTTTTTCTGTAAAATAATTTTTGGTCTGAGTCAACAACTCACATAAATGTTTTTTTTCCCAGCTCCAATGTCCTCATTGGTTATTTTCTATTGATTTTTCCATTACTTCATAATAATAATTATCAAACTTTCCACTTCTCTTCCTCCTCCCACATTCTTCTTGCTCCGCAAATAAACCTCTCCACTCAAACACCAGTCCAAATAGATGGCAGGGTACTTTGAGCTGTGGGAAGTCCAAGCCCACCCTTCATCCATCCAGATTTAGCAAGGTATGCATCCACAAAATATATGATCACAAAAAGCCAGTGTATGATATGCAGACAATTGCAAGTGCCATTATCTTTGGCTTCTCCGTCTGCCCCAATTGTCAGCCACATTCACAGCTTCCAGTTTGATCCCATGTTCTTTCATTCCCAGGTCACTGGATTAGTTGAAATCCCCTTAGTTCAGGCACAGTGTCTCATAGTGTGGACCAAGCCCTTATATTCCTGACATCCTTGCTCTTTTTCTCCATCCATCTGCTCTTCCACTGGAGCTTGGAAGCGCCATCTAGTTTTCTGATTTTGACCGTGACTTGATCTCCATCATTTGCCAAACAAAAGTTCCATGGTGGTTTTCAAGATAGTCAGTCATCAGTCTGACTATGGGACAAGGCACACATAGTTCCTAGGGACATGTCACAGAGCGGTCAACTTCTCCTCCCTGCTTAAGTACCTAGAGAGGGTCACCCTATGGCCTTCTGAGAACCACTCGAGAGATATCGATCTTGACATCCCCAGAATGGCCCCATAAATTGAGATATCATCAGTGTATGTGCATTAATTTGTGTGTGTTTGTGTGTGTGTATTTAAAGCACAATAACAAATGGATTGTAATATTGAAGTTTCTTCTCATCTTGAAAAGAATATTTGTTACAGAAACACTCTCACAGTAATAGTGAGAGTGTAAACTATCTAAGAAAGGAGAAATAACTGGAGGAATCCCCCAGGAGTTAGGCTCAGTGTCCCAGGAATTACGCCCAAGGAGGGTCAATGAACTCAGTGATGGAAGATAAAACCCAGCCTAAATAAAACCCTAAATCATTTAGGTGGAACATGAGATACTCTTACAACAGTTACAAGAGGTCTAAAATGCCTGGACTGGAACATAAGGGGAACACAATGATGTGGAGCTGAGAGTGCACGGCAAAACTGATTGGATCTTGCAAAAATTATGTAAGCATACCAAGGAAACCACCAGTGGGACAAAACCCTAAGAAATCTGTATGACAACATATCATGTTGAACATAATGAGATTTATAGACAAAGGAAAGATCTTAATTATGTCACTGTCACACAGGTGATGATGAACCAGTTCCATTGTAGAGTGACTCCCTGCTGTGTTTAAGATAACCTGTCAATTCTGTCTAGTCAGTTACAAGGAAATTTGCATTAATTACACAGATTAACTATCAGCATCATTTACTGCACAATCAAAGGCAAGGCAAAGAATTCATAGACATGTTGTTGAATGCTGATGATGTTATTGGGAGTTTTGATGGGTTTTTTTCTTAAAGGGTGACTCTCATCGGTGACTCTCATGCATGAAGCAGATCCTTTCTCTGTGATGTTTCCTGAATAGCCACTGAGATACCAGCCCATTGAGTTGTGGTCTCTCTCTCTTTTAAAAAGCAACTTCTACCTTCAGCTTGATCTCTTGCTTGAGCTTCCCTTCCGGCTACTAGGCTCCTTTTCTGATCCTGCAGAGGGCTTTTGTAAGGGATTGTGATCTCTAAGTTTTTCCCCTTTCAAGAACTAATCATTCTATTAATCACAATTCTAAACTGCTGTGGGAGTTTGTTTGTGACTTATGCCTTCACATGTGATACAAGCGACCTGTGTGTATAGGGTCTTCTCTCTGTTCATGTGGGGAAGGAATGGCAGCAGGAGTAGATGGCTGCTCATTCTCTGTAAGGAAATCAGTAAACAGTGGGGACCAAGTACAAGGATGTCCTGAAATATTAAGTCTTGTCCTTTCAAGGCCCCAAAGCCTCCAGCTAGGTTCAGGGTCACGACAATCTCCAAAACCCACCGAGCATGGAGTATTCAGAACCAGAAGCCTGTGTGTGCCATATCACATAAATTCATCGTGAGTACACCAATCTGTTTTTTTTAATTCTAAATTATTTTGTCCCATCAGAATGATCTATATTACCAATTAACCAAATTTGCTGCATCTTTGGTGTCCTAGAATTGCTTTAAATTGTTGCTGGGAAAGTCTTACAAACCTTCCTGTGCTGTTATGAGACCTTAAGGGGACAGCACTTATTTCAGAAATCAAAGGCAGTTGGGTTCAATCCTATGGTTAGCTGTTAGCTAGACACTGGAAGGATGGATTTGACTAAGAAAGGGAGACAGCATACATGGAGGCAGGTAACCTTTCCTTTGCAAAATGACCCATTTTGAGGCCTTACTTCAGGCTCTTCTCTTCTCCTAATCTTGGTTTTTTTATTAGTTTAGGAGAAGAATTAAAACTCCATTTACAGTATCTGTGAACCTGAATGAGTTAAGTATGTGTGACCAACTTGATGTCTGCCTGTCTGTCAACAGGGCCAGAGTTCAGGGGCATCTGATGCATAGCACAGGAATGTCAGCCATCAATCTCTGGTCCACCTAACTCTACAGCATTAGAGTTGTCATGGTTGCTCATCTGATCTTCCTCATATGATCTCCATCCACAGAGATGTCAGAAAAATCCTCCCCTGAGAGTGCAAGTTCTTTACAAATGAAAGATTATACAACAGAAGACACATGGGAGATTTATATGGGCAAGCTGTTGAAAGGATAAAGTGACAGAAGAAGTTTATTGATTAATTAAAGAAAGATTCCGCTTCAGCTGATAGGTTAGAACATAGGTAGGTGGAGTAAACAAAATAGAATGCCGGGAGGAAGAGGTAGTGAGCTCAGAGAAACCATGCTCCCCTCTCCCCGGCAGATGCCATAGCTCTGCTCTCTGAGGCAGATGTCGATGCAGCCCGCCACCATGTCAGACATGCTGAATTTTTCCTGGTAAGTGCACCTCGTTATACTACACTGATTATTAGAAATGGGTTAAATGCTGAATCTAATGGGCCAGCAGTGTTTAAAAGAATACAGTTTTTGTGTATTTATTTCAGGCATAACCTTCATGCGGCCATGGTGCTGGGGACACAGCCTCGCTGCTCAAATAACTACAGAATGGCTTGTAGCCTTGAGGACAACTGAATCCACTGAAAGCCTGAGAAAGCTTGGGAAAGAGTAAAGCATGTTTTCTTGGTAGCAGCGATTTCTCGGTCTGCTCTGCTTGCTAGAAGAAAGCAAGGGCTCTCATCTAAAAGAGGCTTGCTGACTCAGCTTCAGCTCCAAAACCTTGCAGCCTTTAAGAGGTCCTGCCACAAAACATTTAAATGGTGTTGATAAAAGCCAACTGAATGCTTGTATGTTTTCAGCAGTAGCAGGAAAAAAACTGTGTTGTTTTAAAATGCCGGCTTTCTGGGCCATCCTGCCTGGGCAAACTCTGACTGTTTGAGGAAGGAGGGCCAGCTACAGAAAGAGGGCTTGAGTGTTGTCTGTTGCAGCCTCTTTGATGGCAAGGACCTTGAAACACTGTAGGCTTGTGGCACTGAATGCGGCTCTGTTCGGTACCTCAGCCACAAGGTTGGAATGGCAGAAAGCTAAGGAATGGGCTACATCTGGCCAGCAAAGCCACGGCTTTAGTCCTACTGAGATTGCTTGGTAAATGAAAGACTCATGTGGTCAGAAAAACAGAGAGAGAAATAGAGTAAAGAGAGATTCAAAGACAAAGGAAATTTTTAAATGATTTACAGTGTGTTAAAAATATGTGCAGGCTAAAATTTGAAGTTCTTAAAGTTAAAAAAAGGAAGAGAGTTGTTGGGTGTGGTAGTACACACCTGTAAACCCAACACATGGGAGGCAGAGGGAGATTGACCTCTGTACCTTCAAGGTGAGGTAGCACACGCCTTTAATCCCAGTGCCTTGAAGGCAGAGACAAACAGATCTTTGTGAGTTCAATGTGTAGTAGCATACACCTTTAATCCCAATGCTTGAAAGGCAGAGAGAGGCAGATCTCTGAGACTTCAAGGACAGACAGGTATACAGAGTTATTCCAGGTCAAAGATACAGAGAACCTGTCTCAAAAGGCAAAAAATAAAAAGGAAAAATAAACAAATTAGAGGTTAAATTGAAGCGCACAAAGATGGAAAATTCACAGCGAATTTGGATATTGTATGCTATTATGCTCTTTTTGAATCATTTGAATTTTGAGGCAGTAGCAATAGCTGCTAAAAGATGTTTCTTTATAAAAGCTGCTGAAATAATCCAACATAGATATTTTGAAAATGCCTTGACTTTGAAATTTGGATCTAAGGACATGATGCTTTGGAAAGGAGTTTCTATTTTGTTTTCAAAGAGGGTGATAGTCTGTGGATGCCTCTATCCTAATATGGTAGGATGGACCACGCCCTACTTAAAGGTTGCTGTGAACACCTTTAAAAAATTGCTTCGCTCAACTGCCAACTGAGATAAATCAATAATGATGCCACCATTCAGCAAGAAGCATATTGGAGAGAAAAAACTGCACCCACGTTCCCAAATATGGCTTATAAACGTTCTTTTACATTTAAAGTGGGATGTGATATAGATATGAATATTTGCATTAGTATAGATTTTGCTTTACTGATAGAGATTTTAGGTCAATTTTGTTATATGTATATGCATTTTTGATATAATTAAGGTACTGTGATTGTGTAGTTCATTTAAAAATATAATGTATATAGGTTATTAATGGATAATCATTAATAATATTCAAGTTTGTAGTCATGTTAGTTAGATTTTCTAGCTACATAGATATATATATTTCAGTCAGATAGGCATTATTCATATCTCTCTAGACTACAAAAAATGCTATTTAATGTTTTATTACCTTAGGGTTTTTCATGACAGTGAGACACTCTACTCTTGGCAGCACATATCTACTTCAGGAAGAAGATGGGCATCAAAGAGGATCCTTATGGAGTTTGATAGCCATTTGGGGAAGAAACTGCTCTTGCCTGGATTGATGCATAAACTGTACACAGAAAACACTCAGAGAGAGGACTACTGAACTTGCCTAAAGGTGAGATGATCTTTTCGTGTTCCTGATTCAGGAAAGGGTCAGCAAAACATTCTTCAAGACAAGCAGATAGTGACTGCCTTTGAAATTTCCTGCTTCATGGAAATGTCTGCTGGAAACTATGGGCCTGTAGGCTGAGGATGGAAACACCAACGGTACAGAGGAGCTTTGGGTGACTGTCCAGGCAGCGAGATGTCTCTGTCATTTCTAGAGTTTGAAAATGGCTTACTTTTTGTTTGCTTAGGTAATACTGTATTATTCTGGAGTCTCTGATGGAGTTGAAGAAGAGATAGATAGTTATAGTTTTCCATTGTTATGATAAAAGATAAAATAGATATAAATATTGTAACTGTAATTCTTGCTTGATAACTGTTTTGTTATATGTAATTTTGCTATGTTAAAGTTAAAGATTCCGTTCTTGTTTAAACAGAAATAGGAGTAATAATGGAGTATAGGTCATTGGTTAATTAAATAAAGAAACTGTTTGGCCTGAAAGGTTAGAACATAGGTGGGTGGAACAAACATAAGAGAATGCTGGGAGGAATAGGAATTGAGCTTAGGGATGCCATGCACCTCTCCCATGTGCAGAAATTGTAGCTCTGCACTCTGAGGCAGATGGCGATACAGCCAGCCACCAGGTCAGACATGCTAAATCTTTCCTTCTAAGTGCACCTCGTGCTGCAATATACATTATTAGACATGGGTTAAGAGGGTGAAAATAATGGGGCAGGCAGTGTTGAAACGAATAGTTTTGTGTTGTTATTTCGGAGCATAACCTTACAAGGCGGCCCCATGGGGATGCAGCCCTGCTTCTCAAATTTCTACAATCAAGGGGGACATGGAAGAAGGGAAGAAAGAAGAGAGAGAGACAGGGAAGAATGGATGAATTCAATCATTCCTTGGAAAAATGAGTGAACCAATGAATGAGGAGACCTAGTAGGAAAAAATGTGCTGCATTCCCTCAGAGAGTCAGGTCAAATTAAGGATTGACAAGGTTTTCCACTAAGGAGGAGGCTTATTCCATTTTACCTTGTTTGTGCTCCAGGCCCACCCACAAGAGTGATGATGAGGACAGGGAGAAGAAGAGGAGAGGGTGTACCAGAATTCCCTGGTACAATTTCTCACCCAAATTGTAGCCAAATCACCTGACCTGGGACAGCTGATCTACATGCTGGACCCTAACTCCCAGTTTGACAACTCTAACATTTTAACCAAGGTTGTGAAAATGAAGGAACCAAAAATAGCCCAGTTACAGGATGGCAGGTTACTTACAGGATTGGAGTCAGACATCAGTACCATACTGGTAATTGGCAGTTTGATGGGTGTGTGGGGTCTTTGCCAGACTCCACCTAGCATCATGGATTCCCTACTTTACTGATATTATGGAGTTCGGAGCATTCATCATATGTGTGCATGTCACACACTAATGGGCATCATATGTACATGTTTATCCTGTGTGTGGGTGAGTGTGTTCATGAGTTTTATAGCCCAAGTACTACAGAACATGATCAATGAAAGGGAACACTGTTTTCCAGATATGGCAGGGCAATTATTTAAATGAACTGACAAGGGTTGGATGGCATGGATAAGACCTATGAGAGTTCAAGGCATACCGAATCCAGGCATGACAAAGTAGGTGGCAGACAGAATTCTGGCAAAACTAAGTAGGTAGCTTGATGTAACTTGCTGGAGAAGAGCAACTGAGCAGAGACACTTTTCACTAAGCAACATGCTCTTGTGGAGATCAAACATCCTTTGACTTACAGCCAGTACGAATTAAACCATTCATCAAATGAAACCTAATTTTCTCTGATTTTGAGTATACATTTGTGTCCCTTCCTGATTAATCTACTCTTTATCCTCTTAAGTCCCAATACCTCACGCTGATATCGGTGACATCTTTCCATTTTACATGGTTTTCCCTCAAGCTTCATACCGCCCCGAGATCATACAACTTTTTGTCCCCTCTCCACTGCTTCCTTGACAGCCATCTTGTCCTTTACCACACCACGCATCCCCAGTCCTTTACTCTCCAAGGGGAAAAGACCATAAATCCTGCTTTGTTTTGAGGCATGTATTTCTCTGATGCCCCATCCACCAAACACAATCCATCATTGACCAAATAACACAACATGTTAACAAATTTTTATTCTTTGAGAAAGAATAATCCATTGGAAAAGGTACCAGCATTCATAGAAGACCTGAGGTATCTCTGAAAAAACACATTAACACAGAGAGAATTAAGTCTGCCCCTCAAAATTTGAGAATTTCACTTTAACAGATCTTCACCAAATCATAGACATAGATATGGAAGTCATTATCAAACTTGATGAAATACACAGAAGGTTTGTTGGGAACTTGGCAAATAATTTTACCTATCTCTTGGGTTCCATCTTTTTTGTTGTACTGCACTCTTTTGCCCTCCAAGGAGTCCCTGTCTAATTCCACAGTCACCTCTACTGGAGGACATTCAGGCGTGATGTGGAGGTTGCCTTCAATGGAATCATCATGATGGTGGTAAAGGTACAGGACCGGATCATTCTCGTTGACAATGTAGAAACAGGTCGGTATGGTCTGCACATCATCTGGGAACACGCCACTCCACTCTTCCTTAGAGCCTGGCATGATGTGGAGGTTGCCTTCCAGGTAGTCATCCAGGAGGTGGTAAATGTACAAGACCGGATCTTTCTTGTAGGTAATATAAAACCAGGTCTTCATGATTGGCACCTCTTCTAGGACCATCCCGTTCCAGTCATTCTTAGAGCCATTTGTGCCCATGAATGTATGTTTCACTGCTCTGCCAACTATGGTGTTTGAGAGATGAGTGTCTGTCACCTGAGGAAATGGCACATTATTAGGCAGGATCTTCAGGTTTAAAATCCTTTCATCACTATGAAGCTCCAAGCCATAGACACAATCAATCCCATCATATTTCAACAAATAGAGAGAGGGATATGTTGGCAGTTGATCTAGAATGATGGCTTTCCAATGGGTGACTGGTTCATTGGCTTCCTTCCAGCCATGAGAAATTCTGCGGCCAACAATATTCTCCAGGGCCTCAAAAGGCTTACTAAGTTTTTGCTTCTGGAGCGATGGCCCATTCTTCTTCTGGAGATGTGGCATGCAACTCATACTAAGAGGCATCTTCATCATGGCGGGAGACTTTCTGAGATAGGCCACAGCACTCCTGTTCCTCTGTCTCTTGGCTCTGTTTCTGTGCTTGGGCTTCATAGCTGCCAATCTCTGCATAGGAAGAACTCTTCAGTTTAAATCAGACACAAAGTGGTTTCCTCCACCATAAGTGCCTTCAAGGATAAGAAGGTGAGGATGTGAGGTCAAGGCTCTTTTTAGGAATAACTTTGGAGCAGGTGAAAAAGGCAGGGCTGAATAGATTTGGATACCTAAATGGAATATGTTCTTAAGAAATTAATAGGAAAATTATCAAACTCTTGTCTACAGCTCAGTATATGTGTATCAGAGACATATTCCTGCTACAAAATGCAATTGACCTCTACTGAGAAACCTACTTCCTGACTTACTATATCAATGAGAGAAGAAGCTATGCCTATACCTAAAGTGAGAAAGAAATATCTGAACAGATGGCAAAGAATTCAAAGAACAGCCACTCCTCTCATTACCACTCAAGCTACTGGTTAGTTGGCTGATCTATAACCACCTGCCCAAGTTCATGGCACTCCAGTCCACTGGCTCTCTCTATTGTGTCTGCTGATCTAGATCCAGGTTGATTACAAAATTATATTCTGTATCTTCATTAGAGAAGTGAGTACTGTGAGTCAAACTGCCAAAAGAAAGAAACCTTAATCTGTGCAACAGCACCTATTAGAAATAATTATCTTTTAAAACACATATGGACAAAGAGGATCTTTGCGATTTAAGTGGACTGAGGAATTGGACATTTTTAGCAAAGATAGAGTGGGGAGAATATCTGACATTAACCGTCCCCCAGCTATCAAATATAGGAGCTGTTAACGACATAAATTTTGGACCCAGAGCAGTTTTGAAAGAAACCTTTCTTTGACTACAGAGGTCCTAGTTGCTTCCAAAACATATTTACCAAAAGAAAATATCTTGGCTCTCTAGATTCCAACTTCTGGAAATTCGGTTGAACAGTTGTGGAGCCCAAGAGCTGAACTGACCTCCTCAGCCACCGTGAAGATAGTAAGCCCACCTTCACAGAAGACTAGTGCTTCATGTGGAACAGAGTTGCCACCCCCAACCAAAGCTTGTGACATCATCAAGGCTCTACTTATGTCATAAAACTCCTCCTAGCCAGGTTTCTTCCCTACTAACCCCCAGATATGCAGCATACAGGTCCTAAAATGCTGCTCATACAGCCCCAGGAAGACCCAAAATAAAAACCCCAATCTTCTTCCCAATTACTTGAGTCATATTTTCCAAGTAACTCAACGACTTTATGTGTTTTTTTTTTCTGTAAAATAATTTTTGATCTGAATCAACAACTCACATGATTTTTTTTCCTAGCTCCAATGTCCTCATTGGTTATTTTCTATTGATTTTTCCATTACTTCATAATAATAATTATCAAACTTTCCACTTCTCTTCCTCCTCCCACATTCTTCTTGCTCCGCAAATAAACCTCTCCACTCAAACACCAGTCCAAATAGAGGGCAGGGTACTTTGAGCTGTGGGAAGTCCAAGCCCACCCTTCATCCATCCAGATTTAGCAAGGTATGCATCCACAAAATATATGATCACAAAAAGCCAGTGTATGATATGCAGACAATTGCAAGTGCCATTATCTTTGGCTTCTCCGTCTGCCCCAATTGGCAGCCACATTCACAGCTTCCAGTTTGATCCCATGTTCTTTCATTCCCAGTTCACTGGATTAGTTGAAATCCCCTTAGTTCCGGCACAGTGTCTCATAGTGTGGACCATTCCCTTATATTCCTGACATCCTTGCTCTTTTTCTCCATCCATCTGCTCTTCCACTGGAGCTTGGAAGGTCCATCTAGTTTTCTGATTTTGACCCTGACTTGATCTCCATCATTTGCCAAACAAAAGTTCCATGGTGATTTTCAAGATAGTCAATCATCAGTCTGACTATGGGACAAGGCACACATAGTTCCTAGGGACATGTCACAGTGCGGTCAACCTCTCCTCCCTGCTTAACTACCTAGAGAGGGTCACCCTATGGCCTTCTGAGAACCACTCGAGAGATATCGATCTTGACATCCCCAGAATGGCCCCATAAATTGAGATATCATCAGTGTATGTGCATTAACTTGTGTGTGTTTGTGTGTGTATTTAAATCACAATAACAAATGGATTGTAATATTGAAGTTTCTTCTCATCTTGAGAAGAATATTTGCTACAGAAACACTCTCACAGTAATAGTGAGAGTGTAAACTATCTAAGAAAGGAGAAATAACTGGAGGAATCCCCCAGGAGTTAGGCTCAGTGTCCCAGGAATTACGCCCAAGGAAAGTCAATGAACTCAGTGATGGAAGATAAAACCCAGCCTAAATAAAACCCTAAATCATTTAGGTGGAACATGAGATACTCTTACAACAGTTACAAGAGGTCTAAAATGCCTGGACAGGAATATAAGGGGAACACAATGACGTGGAGCTGAGAGTGCACGGCAAAACTGATTGGATCTGGCAAAAATTATGTAAGCATACCAAGGAAACCACCAGTGGGACAAAACCCTAAGAAATCTGTATGACAACATATCATGTTGAACATAATGAGATTTATAGACAAAGGAAAGATCTTAATTATGTCACTGTCACACAGGTGATGATGAACCAGTTCCATTGTAGAGTGACTCCCTGCTGTGTTTAAGATAACCTGTCAATTCTGTCTAGTCAGTTACAAGGAAATTTGCATTAATTACACAGATTAACTATCAGCATCATTTACTGCACAATCAAAGGCAAGGCAAAGAAATCATAGACATGTGGTTGAATGCTGATGATGTTATTGGGAGTTTTGATGGGTTTTTTTCTTAAAGGGAAATCATCGGTGACTCTCATGCATGAAGCAGATCCTTTCTCTGTGATGTTTCCTGAATAGCCACTGAGATACCAGCCCATTGAGTTGTGGTCTCTCTCTCTTTTACAAAGCAACTTCTACCTTCAGCTTGATCTCTTGCTTGAGCTTCCCTTCCGGCTACTAGGCTCCTTTTCTGATCCTGCAGAGGGCTTTTGTAAGGTGATGTGGGAGTGTCATATATCAATCTGTTGATTTCATTGGCTAAGCAATAAAAGAACTGCCTCGGCCCATTTCATTGGTTAGAAGATAGGTGGGAGGAGTAGACAGAACAGAATGCCAGGAGGAAGAGGAAGTGAGGTCAGACTCCGCAGCTCTGCTCTCCGGAGCAGACGCATGAGAGACGCCATGCTACCTGCTCCAGGGAAGACGCACGCTATGAAGCTCCAACCCAGGATGGACTTAGGCTAGAATCTTCCCGGTATGCGCACCTAGGGGCGCTACACAGATGATTAGAAATGGGCCAGAGCAGTGTTTAAAAGAATACAGTGTCCGTGTAATTATTTGGGGCATAATCTAGCCGAGCCAGGCGGCTGGGCATTTGGGGACGCAACCCTGCCGCCGTCCATATTACTACAAATGGTGCCCAACGTGGGGCTCGAACCCACGACCCTGGGATTAAGAGTCCCATGCTCTACCGACTGAGCTAGCCGGGCCAGGCGGCTGGGGATTTGGGGACGCAACCCTGCCGCCATCCATATTACTACAAATGACGCCCAGACGTGTGGCTAACTGAGTCCACAGAAAGCCTGAGAAAGCTTAGAAAAGAATAGAGTAAAGCATGTTTCTTACGGCAATTTCTTGAGTCTGCTCTACTTGCTAGAGGCAAGCAAGCGCCTCATCTAAGAGAGGCTTCCTGACTCAGCTTCAGCTGCAAAGCCTGCAGCTCATTAAGAGGTCCTGCCACGAAACACTTAAACAGTGTTGACAAAAAGCTGAACGCATGTTTTTCGGTTTTCAACCGTAGCAGGAAAAAAGCTGCGCTGTTTAAAAATGCCGGCTTTCTGGGCCATCCTGCCAGGGCAAACTCTGACTGTTTGAGGCAGGAGGGCCAGCTACCAAGAGAGGATTTGAGTGTTGTCTGTTGTAGCTTGCTGGCTGGCAGGGACCTTGAACCGCCATAGAGGTGTGGCTATAAACATGGCTGCAGCCTGTATATCCGCCATGAGGCTGGAAAGCTAAGGAATGGACTGGATCTAGCTGGCAAAGCCATGCCTTTAGTCCTACTGAGATTGCTTGGCAAATTAAAGACTCACGTGGTCAGAAAAAGAGAGATATACAGTTAAAGAGAGATTCAAAGACAGAGAAAATTTCTGAATGGTTTAAAGTGTGTTAAAATATATGCAAGCTGAAAGTTGAAGTTCTTAAAGCAAAAAACAAAAAAAAAGGAAGAGAGTTGTTGTCTGTACACACCTTTAATCCCAACACTTGGGAGGCAGAGGGAGATAGACCTCTGTGACTTCAAGGTGTGGTAGCACACGCCTTTAATCCCAGTGCCTAGAAGGCAGAGACAAACAGATCTCTGTGAGTTCAAGGTGTAGTAGCAAACACCTTTAATCCCAATGCCTGGGAGGCAGAGACAGGCGGATCTCTGAGAGTTCAAAGACAGCCTGGTCTACAGATGTGCGCTCAAAAAGCAAAAAGTTAACGTAGGGATGTCACAGCTTAGATTCTTAAGCGCCTAGTGATTTAAAGGCGCAAATCAAAAGTGCTCCTGGATAGTAAAAAATTGCAGATTCACAATAGGACAGATTCAGACCACTAAACGAGTCACACTGTTGGATGAATGTACGTAGGCTTGGGAGAGAGAAGAAAAAGAATATAGAGAATAAAGTTAATGGTTTTAAAAAAAAAAGGTAAAGTCTTTAAAGAGACAGAATAAAGTAAAGTGATAGAGTAAAAATAAGCCGCGTAAAGATGAAAAATTCACAGAGAGTCTGGATTCTTTGTATTATTATGTTTTCTTTAAAATTTTTGACTGTGTAGGAGCTAAGTACAGAGAGACATTTCATTATATGGGCTGCCCAGTGGAACCAGAACGGATATCATGAGGGTATGATATCAGAATTTGGGTCTAAGGATATGATGCTTTGGAGAGAGTCTTCTTTTGTTTTCACAGAGGACCAGACCCTTTGGATTTCTTCTATCCCGATTTGGTATGATAGACCACGACCTCCTGAAATGTTCCTGTGAACGCCCTCAAAAAATTACGTCACTCAACTGCCAACTGAGATAAACCTGGCACACAGGTTACACCCTAAATGATCTGATTAACAGCGCCCCCATTCAGCAGGAAGCAGTTTGGAGAGAAAAAACTGCGCCCATGTTCCCAAATATAGTTTATAAATGTTCTTTTACATTTAAAGGGGGATATGATATAGACATGAATAATTTGCATTAGTATAGATTTTGCTTTATTGATAGAGATTTACGGTTAATTTTGTTATATGTATGAATGTTTCTGATGTAATTTTTACTTGATAACTGTTTTGTTATATGTAATTTTGCTATGTTAAGGTTAAAGCCTTCGTTTTTTTGTTTAAACAGAAAAAGTGGAAGTGATGTGGGAGTGTCATATATCAATCTGTTGATTTCATTGGCTAAGCAATAAAGGAACTGCCTCGGCCCATTTCATTGGTTAGAAGATAGGTGGGAGGAGTACAGAACAGAATGCCAGGAGGAAGAGGAAGTGAGGTCAGACTCCGCAGCTCTGCTCTCCGGAGCAGACACAGGAGAGACGCCATGCTACCTGCTCCAGGGAAGACGCACGCTATGAAGCTCCAACCCAGGATGGACATAGGCTAGAATCTTCCCGGTAAGCGCACCTAGGGGCGCTACACAGATGATTAGAAATGGGCCAGAGCGGTGTTTAAAAGAATACAGAGTCCGTGTAATTATTTGGGGCATAAGCTAGCCGAGCCAGGCGGCTGGGGATTTGGGGACGCAACCCTGCCACCGTCCATATTACTACACTAAGGGATTGTGATCTCTAAGTTTTTCCCCTTTCAAGAACTAATCATTCTATTAATCACAATTCTAAACTGCTGTGGGAGTTTGTTTGTGACTTATGCCTTCACATGTGATACAAGCGACCTGTGTGTATAGGGTCTTCTCTCTGTTCATGTGGGGAAGGCATGGCAGCAGGAGTAGATGGCTGCTCATTCTCTGTAAGGAAATCAGTAAACAGTGGGCACCAAGTACAAGGATGTCCTGAAATATTAAGTCTTGTCCTTTCAAGGCCCCAAAGCCTCCAGCTAGGTTCAGGGTCACGACAATCTCCAAACCCCACCGAGCATGAAGTATTCAGAACCAGAAGCCTGTGTGTGCCATATCACATAAATTCATCGTGAGTACACCAATCTGTTTTTTTTTTTTAATACTAAATTATTTTGTCCCATCGGAACGATCTATATTACCAATTAACCAAATTTGCTGCATCTTTGGTGTCCTAGAATTGCTTTAAATTGTTGCTGGGACAGTCTTACAAACCTTCCTGTGCTGTTATGAGACATTAAGGGGACAGCACTTATTTCAGAAATCAAAGGCAGTTGGGTTCAATCCTATGGTTAGCTGTTAGCTAGACACTGGAAGGATGGATTTGACTAAGAAAGGGAGACAGCATACATGGAGGCAGGTAACCTTTCCTTTGCAAAATGACCCATTTTGAGGCCTTACTTCAGGCTCTTCTCTTCTCCTAATCTTGGTTGTTTTATTAGTTTAGGAGAAGAATTAAAACTCCATTCACAGTATCTGTGAACCTGAATGAGTTAAGTATGTGTGACCAACTTGATGTCTGCCTGTCTGTCAACAGGGCCAGAGTTCAGGGGCATCTGATGTATAGCACAGGAATGTCAGCCATCAATCTCTGGTCCACCTAACTCTACAGCATTAGAGTTGTCATGGTTGCTCATCTGATCTTCCTCATATGATCTCCATCCACAGAGATGTCAGAAAAATCCTCCCCTGAGAGTGCAAGTTCTTTACAAATGAAAGATTATACAACAGAAGACACATGGGAGATTTATATGGGCAAGCTGTTGAAAGGATAAAGTGACAGAAGAAGTTTATTGATTAATTAAAGAAAGAATCCGCTTCAGCTGATAGGTTAGAACATAGGTAGGTGGAGTAAACAAAATAGAATGCCGGGAGGAAGAGGTAGTGAGCTCAGAGAAGCCATGCTCCCCTCTCCCCGGCAGATGCCATAGCTCTGCTCTCTGAGGCAGATGTCGATGCAGCCAGCCACCATGTCAGACCTGCTGAATTTTTCCTGGTAAGTGCACCTCATAATACTACACTGATTATTAGAATTGGGTTAAAATGCTGAATCTAATGGGCCAGCAGTGTTTAAAAGAATACAGTTTTTGTGTATTTATTTCAGGCATAACCTTCATGCGGCCGTGGTGCTGGGGACACAGCCTCGCTGCTCAAATAACTACAGAATGGCTTGCAGCCTTGTGGACAACTGAATCCACTGAAAGCCTGAGAAAGCTTGGGAAAGAGTAAAGCATGTTTTCTTGGTAGCAGCGATTTCTCGGTCTGCTCTGCTTGCTAGAAGAAAGCAAGGGCTCTCATCTAAAAGAGGCTTGCTGACTCAGCTTCAGCTGCAAAACCCTGCAGCCCTTAAGAGGTCCTGCCACAAAACATTTAAATGGTGTTGATAAAAGCCAACTGAATGCTTGTATGTTTTCAGCAGTAGCAGGGAAAAAAACTGTGTTGTTTTAAAATGCCAGATTTCTGGGCCATCCTGCCTGGGCAAACTCTGACTGTTTGAGGAAGGAGGGCCAGCTACAGAAAGAGGGCTTGAGTGTTGTCTGTTGCAGCCTCTTTGATGGCAAGGAACCTGAAACACTGTAGACTTGTGGCAATGAATGCAGCTCTGTTCGGTACCTCAGGCACAAGGTTGGAATGGCAGAAAGCTAAGGAATGGGCTACATCTGGCCAGCAAAGCCACGGCTTTAGTCCTACTGAGATTGCTTGGTAAATGAAAGACTCATGTGGTCAGAAAAACAGAGAGAGAAATAGAGTAAAGAGAGATTCAAAGACAAAGAAAAATTTTAAATGATTTACAGTGTGTTAAAAATATGTGCAGGCTAAAATTTGAAGTTCTTAAAGTTAAAAAAAGGAAGAGAGTTGTTGGGTGTGGTAGTACACACCTGTAAACCCAACACATGGGAGGCAGAGGGAGATTAACCTCTGTACCTTCAGGGTGAGGTAGCACACGCCTTTAATCCCAATGCCTTGAAGGCAGAGACAAACAGATCTTTGTGAGTTCAATGTGTAGTAGCATACACCTTTAATCCCAATGCCTGAAAGGCAGAGAGAGGCAGATCTCTGAGACTTCAAGGACAGACAGGTATAGAGAGTTATTCCAGGTCAAAGATACAGAGAACCTGTCTCAAAAGGCAAAAAATAAAAAGGAAAAATAAACAAAATAGAGGTTAAATTGAAGCGCACAAAGATGGAAAATTCACAGCGAATTTATATTGTATGCTATTATGCTCTTTTTGAATCATTTGAATTTTGAGGCAGTAGCAATAGCTGCTAAAAGATGTTTCTTTATAAAAGCTGCTGAAATAATCCAACATAGATATTTTGAAAATGCCTTGACTTTGAAATTTGGATCTAAGGACATGATGCTTGGGAAAGGAATTTCTATTTTGTTTTCAAAGAGGGTGATAGTCTGTGGATGCCTCTATCCTAATATGGTAGGATGGAACACACCCTACTTAAAGGTTGCTGTGAACACCTTTAAAAAATTGCTTCGCTCAACTGCCAACTGAGATAAATCAATAATGATGCCACCATTCAGCAGGAAGCATTTTGGAGAGAAAAAACTGCACCCACGTTCCCAAATATGGCTTATGAACGTTCTTTTACATTTAAAGTGGGATGTGATATATATATGAATATTTGCATTAGTATAGATTTTGCTTTACTGATAGAGATGTTAGGTAAATTTTGTTACATGTATATGCATTTTTGATCTTCATTAAGGTATTGTGATTGTGTAGTTCATTTAAAAATATAATGTATATAGGTTATTAATGGATAATCCTTAATAATAGTCAAGTTTGTAGTCATGTTAGTTAGATTTTCTAGCTACATAGATATATATATTTCTGTCAGATAGGCATTATTCATATCTCTCTAGACTACAAAATAGGCTATTTAATGTTTTAGTACCTTAGGGTTTTTCATGACAGTGAGACACTCTACCCTTGGCAGCACATATCTACTTCAGGAAGAAGATGGGCATCAAAGAGGATCCTTATGGAGTTTGATAGCCATTTGGGGAAGAAACTGCTCTTGCCTGGATTGTTGCATAAACTGTACACAGAAAACACTCAGAGAGAGGACTATTGAACTTGCCTAAAGGTGAGATGATCTTTTCGTGTTCCTGATTCAGGAAAGTGTCAGCAAAACATTCTTCAAGACAAGCAGATAGTGACTGCCTTTGAAATTTCCTGCTTCATGGAAATGTCTGCAGGAAACTATGGGCCGGTAGGCTGAGGGTGGAAACACCAACGGTACAGAGGAACTTTGGGTGACTGTCCAGGCAGCGAGATGTCTCTGTCATTTCTAGAGTTTGAAAATGGCTTACTTTTTTTTTGCTTAGGTAATACTGTATTATCCTGGAGTCTCAGATGGAGTTGAAGAATAGATAGATAGTTATAGTTTTCCATTGTTATGATAAAAGATAAAATAGATATAAATATTGTAACTGTAATTCTTGCTTGATAACTGTTTTGTTATATGTAATTTTGCTATGTTAAATTAAGGATTCCATTCTTGTTTAAACAGAAATAGGAGTAATGATGGAGTATAGGTCATTGGTTAATTAAATAAAGAAACTGTTTGGCCTGAATGGTTAGAACATAGGTGGATGGAATAAACATAAGAGAATGCAGGAAGGAATAGGAATTGAGCTTAGAGATGCCATGCACCTCTGCCATGGGCAGAAATGGTAGCTCTGCACTCTGAGGCAGATGGCGATACAGCCAGCCACCAGGTCAGACATGCTAAATCTTTCCTTCTAAGTGCACCTCGTGCTGCAACATACATTATTAGACATGGGTTAAGAGGGTGAAAATAATGGGGCAGGCAGTGTTGAAATGAATAGTTTTGTGTTGTTATTTCGGAGCATAACCTTACAAGGCGGCCCCATGGGGATGCAGCCCTGCTGCTCAAATTTCTACAATCAAAGGGGAAATGGAAGAAGGGAAGAAAGAAGAGAGAGAGACAAGGAAGAATGGATGGATTCAATCATTCATTGGAAAAATGAGGGAACCAATGAATGAGGAGACCTAGTAGGAAAAAAATGTGCTGCATTCCCTCAGAGAGTCAGGTCAAATTAAGGATTGACAAGGTTTTCCACTAAGGAGGAGGCTTATTCCATTTTACCTTCTTTGTGCTCCAGGCCCACCCACAAGAGTGATGATGAGGACAGGGAGAAGAAGAGGAGAGGGTGTACCAGAATTCCCTGGTACAATTTCTCACCCAAATTGTAGCCAAATCACCTGACCTGGGACAGCTGATCTACATGCTGGACCCTAACTCCCAGTTTGACAACTCTAACATTTTAACCAAGTTTGTGAAGATGAAGGAACCAAAAAATAGCCCAGTTACAGGATGGCAGGTTCCTTACAGGATGGGAGTCAGACATCAGTACCATACTGGTATTTGGCGGTTTGATGGGTGTGTGGGGTCTTTGCCAGACTCCACCTAGCATCATGGATTCCCTACTTTACTGATATTATGGAGTTGGGTGCATTCATCATATGTGTGCATGTCACACACTAGTGGGCATCATATGTACATGTTTATCCTGTGTGTGGGTGAGTGTGTTCATGAGTTTTATAGCCCCAGTACTACAGAACATGATCAATGAAAGGGAACACTGTTTTCCAGATATGGCAGGGCAATTATTTAAATGAACTGACAAGGGTTGGATGGCATGGATAAGACCTATGAGAGTTCAAGGCATACCGAATCCAGGCATGACAAAGTAGGTGGCAGACAGAATTCTGGCAAAACTAAGTAGGTAGCTTGATGTCCAACTTACTGGATAAGAGCAACTGAGCGGAGACACTTTTCACTAAGCAACATGCTCTAGTGGAGATCAAACATCCTTTGACTTACAACCAGTATGAATTAAACCATTCACCAAATGAAACCTAATTTTCTCTGATTTTGAGTATACATTTGTGTCCCTTCTTGATTAATCTACTCTTTATACTCTTAAGTCCCAATACCTCACGCTGATATCGGTCACATCTTTCCATTTGACATGGTTTTCCCTAAGCTTCATACCGCCCAGAGATCATACAAATTTTGTCCCCTCTCCACTGCTTCCTTGACAGCCATCTTGTCCTTTACCACACCACGCATCCCCAGTCTTTTACTCTCCAAGAGTAAAAGACCATAAATCCTGCTTTGTTTTGAGGCATGTATTTCTGTGATGCCCCATCCACCAAACACAAACCATCATTGACCAAATAACACAACATGTTAACAAATTTTTATTCTTTGAGAAAGAATAATCCATTGGAAAAGATACCAGGATTCATAGAAGACCTGAGGTATCTCTGAAAAAACACATTCCCAAAGAGAGAATTAAGTCTGACCCTCAAAATTTGAGAATTTCACTTTAGCAGATCTTCAGCAAATCATAGACATAGATATGGAAGTCATTATCAAACTTGATGAAATACACAGAAGGTTTGTTGGGAACTTGGCAAATAATTTTACCTATCTCTTGGGTTCCATCTTTTTTGTTGTACTGCACTCTTTTGCCCTGCAAGGAATCCCTGCCTAATTCCAAAGTCACCTCTACTGGAGGACATTCAGGCGTGATGTGGAGGTTGCCTTCAATGGAATCATCATGATGGTGGTAAAGGTACAGGAACGGATCATTCTCGTTGACAATGTAGAAACAGGTCGTTATGGCCTGCACCTCATCTGGGACCACGCCACTCCACTCTTCCTTAGAGCCTTGCATGATGTGGAGGTTGCCTTCCAGGTAGTCATCCAGGAGGTGGTAAATGTACAAGACCGGATATTTCTTGTAGGTAATATAAAACCAGGTCTTCATGATTGGCACCTCTTCTAGGACCATCCCGTTCCAGTCATTCTTAGAGCCATTTGTGCCCATGAATGTATGTTTCACTGCTCTGCCAACTATGGTGTTTGAGAGATGAGTGTCTGTCACCTGAGGAAATGGCACATTATTAGGCAGGATCTTCAGGTTTAAAATCCTTTCATCACTATGAAGCTCCAAGCCATAGACACAATCAATCCCATCATATTTCAACAAATAGAGAGAGGGATATGTTGGCAGTTGATCTAGAATGATGGCTTTCCAATGGGTGACTGGTTCATTGGCTTCCTTCCAGCCATGAGAAATTCTGCGGCCAACAATATTCTCCAGGGCCTCAAAAGGCTTACTAAGTTTTTGCTTCTGGAGCGATGGCCCATTCTTCTTCTGGAGATGTGGCATGCAACTCATACTAAGAGGCATCTTCATCATGGCGGGAGACTTTCTGAGATAGGCCACAGCACTCCTGTTCCACTGTCTCTTGGCTCTGTTTCTGTGCTTGGGCTTCATAGCTGCCAATCTCTGCATAGGAAGAAGTCTTCAGTTTAAATCAGACACAATGTGGTTTCGTCCACCATAAGTGCCTGCAAGGATAAGAAGGTGAGGATGTGAGGTCAAGGCTCTTTTTAGGAATAACTTTGGAGCAGGTGAAAAAGGCAGGTCTGAATAGATTTGGATACCTAAATGGAATATGTTCTTAAGAAATTAATAGGAAAATTATCAAACTCTTGTCTACAGCTCAGGATATGTGTATCAGAGACATATTCCTGCTGCAAAATGCAATTGACCTCTACTGAGAAACCTACTTCCTGACTTACTATATCAATGAGAGAGGAAGCTATGCCTATACCTAAAGTGAGAAAGAAATATCTGAACAGATGGCAAAGAATTCAATGAACAGCCACTCCTCTCCTTACCACTCAAGCTACTGGTTAGTTGGCTGATCTATAACCACCTGCCCAAGGTCATGGCACTCCAGTCCACTGGCTCTCTCTATTGTGTCTCCTGATCCAGATGCAGGTTGATTACATAAAGATATTCTGTATCTTCATTAGAGAAGTGAGTACTGTGAGTCAAACTGCCAAAGGAAAGAAACATTAATCTGTGCAACAGCACCTATTAGAAATAATTATCTTTAAAAACACATATGGACAAAGAGGATCTTTGCCATTTAAGTGGACTGAGGAATTGGACATTTTTAGCAAAGATAGAGTGGGGAGAATACCCGACATTAACCGTCCCCCAGCTATCAAATATAGGAGCTGTTAACGACATAAATTTTGGACCCAGAGCAGATTTGAAAGAAACCTTTCTTTGACTACAGTGGTCCTAGTTGCTTCCTAAACATATTTACCAAAAGAAAATATCTTGGCTCTCTAGATTCCAACTTCTGGAAATTCGGTTGAACAGTTGTGGAGCCCAAGAGCTGAACTGACCTCCTCAGCCACCGTGAAGATAGTAAGCCCACCTTGACAGAAGACTAGTGCTTCATGTGGAACAGAGTTGCCACCCCAACCAAAGCTTTGTGACATCATCAAGGCTCTACTTATGTCATAAAACTCCTCCTAGCCAGGTTTCTTCCCTACTAACCCCCAGAAATATCCAGCATACAGGTCCTAAAATGCTGCTCATACAGCCCCAGGAAGACCCAAAATAAAAACCCCAATCTTCTTCCCAATTACTTGAGTCATATTTTCCAAGTAACTCAACGCCTTTATGTGTTTTTTTTTCTGTAAAATAATTTTTGGTCTGAGTCAACAACTCACATGAATGTTTTTTTTTCCCAGCTCCAATGTCCTCATTGTTTATTTTCTATTGATTTTTCCATTACTTCATAATAATAATTATCAAACTTTCCACTTCTCTTCCTCCTCCCACATTCTTCTTGCTCCGCAAATAAACCTCTCCACTCAAACACCAGTCCAAATAGAGGGCAGGGTACTTTGAGCTGTGGGAAGTCCAAGCCCACCCTTCATCCATCCAGATTTAGCAAGGTATGCATCCACAAAAAATATGATCACAAAAAGCAAGTGTATGATATGCAGACAATTGCAAGTGCCATTATCTTTGGCTTCTCCGTCTGCCCCAATTGTCAGCCACATTCAGAGCTTCCAGTTTGATCCCATGTTCTTTCATTCCCAGGTCACTGGATTAGTTGAAATCCCCTTAGTTCAGGCACAGTGTCTCATAGTGTGGACCAAGCCCTTATATTCCTGACATCCTTGCTCTTTTTCTCCATCCATCTGCTCTTCCACTGGAGCTTGGAAGCGCCATCTAGTTTTCTGATTTTGACCCTGACTTGATCTCCATCATTTGCCAAACAAAAGTTCCATGGTGGTTTTCAAGATAGTCAGTCATCAGTCTGACTATTGGACAAGGCACACATAGTTCCTAGGGACATGTCACAGTGCGTTCAACCTCTCCGCCCTGCTTAAGTACCTAGAGAGGGTCACCCTATGGCCTTCTGAGAACCACTCGAGAGATATCGATCTTGACATCCCCAGAATGGCCCCAAAAATTGAGATATCATCAGTGTATGTGCATTAATTTGTGTGTGTTTGTGTGTGTGTATTTAAAGCACAATAACAAATGGATTGTAATATTGAAGTTTCTTCTCATCTTGAGAAGAATATTTGTTACAGAAACACTCTCACAGTAATAGTGAGAGTGTAAACTATCTAAGAAAGGAGAAATAACTGGAGGAATCCCCCAGGAGTTAGGCTCAGTGTCCCAGGAATTACGCCCAAGGAAAGTCAATGAACTCAGTGATGGAAGATAAAACCCAGCCTAAATAAAACCCTAAATCATTTAGGTGGAACATGAGATACTCTTACAACAGTTACAAGAGGTCTAAAATGCCTGGACTGGAACATAAGGGGAATACAATGACGTGGAGCTGAGAGTGCATGGCAAAACTGATTGGATCTGGCAAAAATTATGTAAGCATACCAAGGAAACCACCAGTGGGACAAAACCCTAAGAAATCTGTATGACAACATATCATGTTGAACATAATGAGATTTATAGACAAAGGAAAGATCTTAATTATGTCACTGGCACACAGGTGATGATGAACCAGTTCCATCGTTGTTTGAGATAACCTGTCAATTCTGTCTAGTCAGTTACAAGGAAATTTGCATTAATTGCACAGATTAACTATCAGCATCATTTACTGCACAATCAAAGGCAAGGCAAAGAAATCATAGACATGTTGTTGAATGCTGATGATGTTATTGGGAGTTTTGATGGGTTTTTTTCTTAAAGGGTGACTCTCATCGGTGACTCTCATGCATGAAGCAGATCCTTTCTCTGTGATGTTTCCTGAATAGCCACTGAGATACCAGCCCATTGAGTTGTGGTCTCTCTCTCTTTTATTTTTATTTTTTTTTTAATTTATTTATTTATTAAAGATTTCTGTCTCTTCCCCGCCACCACTGCCCACCTCCCTCCCCCTCCCCCAATCAAGTCTCCCCCCAGCCCGAAAAGCAATCAGGGTTCCCCGTCCTGTGGGAAGTCCAAGTAACCCCCACCTCCATCCAGGTCCAGTAAGTTGAGCATCCAAACTGCCCAGGCTCCCACAAAGCCAGTGCGTGCAGTAGGATCAGAAACCCATTGCCATTGTTCTTGAGTTCTCAGTAGTCCTCATTGTCCGCTATGTTCAGAGAGTCTGGTTTTATCCCAGGCTTTTCCAGACCCAGGCCAGCTGGCCTTGGTGAGTTCCCGATAGAACATCCCCATTGTCTCAGTGTGTGGGTGCACCCCTCGCGGTCCTGAGTTCCACGCTCATGCTCTCGCTCCTTCTGCTCCTGATTTGGACCTTCAGCTTGATTTCTTGCTTGAGCTTCCCTTCCGGCTACTAGGCTCCTTTTCTGATCCTGCAGAGGGCTTTTGTAAGGGATTGTGATCTCTAAGTTTTTCCCCTTTCAAGAACTAATCATTCTATTAATCACAATTCTAAACTGCTGTGGGAGTTTGTTTGTGACTTATGCCTTCACATGTGATACAAGCGACCTGTGTGTATAGGGTCTTCTCTCTGTTCATGTGGGGAAGGCATGGCAGCAGGAGTAGATGGCTGCTCATTCTCTGTAAGGAAATCAGTAAACAGTGGGGACCAAGTACAAGGATGTCCTGAAATATTAAGTCTTGTCCTTTCAAGGCCCCAAAGCCTCCAGCTAGGTTCAGGGTCACGACAATCTCTAAAACCCACCGAGCATGAAGTATTCAGAACCAGAAGCCTGTGTGTGCCATATCACATAAATTCATCGTGAGTACACTAATCTGTTTTTTTTAATTCTAAATTATTTTGTCCCATCAGAACGATCTATATTACCAATTAACCAAATTTGCTGCATCTTTGGTGTCCTAGAATTGCTTTATATTGTTGCTGGGACAGTCTTACAAACCTTCCTGTGCTGTTATAAGACCTTAAGGGGACAGCACTTATTTCAGAAATCAAAGGCAGTTGGGTTCAATCCTATGGTTAGCTGTTAGCTAGACACTGGAAGGATGGATTTGACTAAGAAAGGGAGACAGCATACATGGAGGCAGGTAACCTTTCCTTTGCAAAATGACCCATTTTGAGGCCTTACTTCAGGCTCTTCTCTTCTCCTAATCTTGGTTTTTTCTATTAGTTTAGGAGAAGAATTAAAACTCCATTTACAGTATCTGTGAACCTGAATGAGTTAAGTATGTGTGACCAACTTGATGTCTGCCTGTCTGTCAACAGGGCCAGAGTTCAGGGGCATCTGATGTATAGCACAGGAATGTCAGCCATCAATCTCTGGTCCACCTAACTCTACAGCATTAGAGTTGTCATGGTTGCTCATCTGACCTTCCTCATATGATCTCCATCCACAGAGATGTCAGAAAAATCCTCCCCTGAGAGTGCAAGTTCTTTACAAATGAAAGATTATACAACAGAAGACACATGGGAGATTTATATGGGCAAGCTGTTGAAAGGATAAAGTGACAGAAGAAGTTTATTGATTAATTAAAGAAAGAATCCGCTTCAGCTGATAGGTTAGAACAAAGGTAGGTGGAGTAAACAAAATAGAATGCCGGGAGGAAGAGGTAGTGAGCTCAGAGAAGCCATGCTCCCCTCTCCCCGGCAGATGCCATAGCTCTGCTCTCTGAGGCTGATGTCGATGCAGCCAGCCACCATGTCACACATGCTGAATTTTTCCTGGTAAGTGCACCTCGTTATACTACACTGATTATTAGAAATGGGTTAAAATGCTGAATCTAATGGGCCAGCAGTGTTTAAAAGAATACAGTTTTTGTGTATTTATTTCAGGCATAACCTTCATGCGGCCGTGGTGCTGGGGACACATCCTCGCTGCTCAAATAACTACAGAATGGCTTGCAGCCTTCTGGACAACTGAATCCAATGAAAGCCTGAGAAAGCTTGGGAAAGAGTAAAGCATGTTTTCTTGGTAGCAGCGATTTCTCGGTCTGCTCTGCTCTCTAGAAGAAAGCAAGGGCTCTCATCTAAAAGAGGCTTGCTGACTCAGCTTCAGCTGCAAAACCCTGCAGCCCTTAAGAGGTCCTGCCACAAAACAATTAAATGGTGTTGATAAAAGCCAACTGAATGCTTGTATGTTTTCAGCAGTAGCAGGAAAAAAAACTGTGTTGTTTTAAAATGCCGGCTTTCTGGGCCATCCTCCCTGGGCAAACTCTGACTGTTTGAGGAAGGAGGGCCAGCTACAGAAAGAGGGCTTGAGTGTTGTCTGTTGCAGCCTCTTTGATGGCAAGGACCTTGAAACACTGTAGACTTGTGGCACTGAATGCGGCTCTGTTCGGTACCTCAGCCACAAGGTTGGAATGGCAGAAAGCTAAGGAATGGGCTACATCTGGCCAGCAAAGCCACGGCTTTAGTCCTACTGAGATTGCTTGGTAAATGAAAGACTCATGTGGTCAGAAAAACAGAGAGAGAAATAGAGTAAAGAGAGATTCAAAGACAAAGAAAATTTTTAAATGATTTACAGTGGGTTAAAAATATGTGCAGGCTAAAATTTGAAGTTCTTAAAGTTAAAAAAAGGAAGAGAGTTGTTGGGTGTGGTAGGACACACCTGTAAACCCAACACATGGGAGGCAGAGGGAGATTGACCTCTGTACCTTCAAGGTGAGGTAGCACACGCCTTTAATCCCAGTGCCTTGATGGCAGAGACAAACAGATCTTTGTGAGTTCAATGTGTAGTAGCATACACCTTTAATCCCAATGCCTGAAAGGCAGAGAGAGGCAGATCTCTGAGACTTCAAGGACAGACAGGTATACAGAGTTATTCCAGGTCAAAGATACAGAGAACCTATCTCAGAAGGCAAAAAATAGAAAGGAAAAATAAACAAAATAGAGGTTAAATTGAAGCGCACAAAGATGGAAAATTCACAGCGAATTTTGATATTGTATGCTATTATGCTCTTTTTGAATCATTTGAATTTTGAGGCAGTAGCAATAGCTGCTAAAAGATGTTTCTTTATAAAAGCTGCTGAAATAATCCAACATAGATATTTTGAAAATGCCTTGACTTTGAAATTTGGATCTAAGGACATGATGCTTTGGAAAGGAGTTTCTATTTTGTTTTCACAGAGGGTGATAGTCTGTGGATGCCTCTATCCTAATATGGTAGGATGGACCACGCCCTACTTAAAGGTTGCTGTGAACACCTTTAAAAAATTGCTTCGCTCAACTGCCAACTGAGATAAATCAATAATGATGCCACCATTCAGCAGGAAGCATTTTGGAAAGAAAAAACTGCACCTACGTTCCCAAATATGGCTTATAAACATTCTTTTACATTTAAAGTGGGATGTGATATAGATATGAATATTTGCATTAGTATAGATTTTGCTTTACTGATAGAGATTTTAGGTCAATTGTGTTATATGTATATGCATTTTTGATCTTCATTAAGGTATTGTGATTGTGTAGTTCATTTAAAAATATAATGTATATAGGTTATTAATGGATAATCATTAAAAATAGTCAAGTTTGCAGTCATGTTAGTTAGATTTTCTAGCTACATATATATATATATATATATATATATATATATATATATATATATATATATATATATATATATATTTCAGTTAGATAGGCATTATTCATATCTCTCTAGACTACAAAATAGGCTATTTAATGTTTTAGTACCTTAGGGTTTTTCATGACAGTGAGACACTCTACTCTTGGCAGCACATATCTACTTCAGGAAGAAGATGGGCATCAAAGAGGATCCTTATGGAGTTTGATAGCCATTTGGGGAAGAAACTGCTCTTGCCTGGATTGTTGCATAAACTGTACACAGAAAACACTCAGAGAGAGGACTACTGAACTTGCCTAAAGGTGAGATGATCTTTCCGTGTTCCTGATTCAGGAAAGGGTCAGCAAAACATTCTTCAAGACAAGCAGATAGTGACTGCCTTTGAAATTTCCTGCTTCATGGAAATGTCTGCTGGAAACTATGGGCCTGTATGCTGAGGATGGAAACACCAACGGTACAGAGGAACTTTGGGTGACTGTCCAGGCAGCGAGATGTCTCTGTCATTTCTAGAGTTTGAAAATGGCTTACTTTTTGTTTGCTTAGGTAATACTGTATTATTCTGGAGTCTCTGATGGAGTTGAAGAAGAGATAGATAGTTATAGTTTTCCATTGTTATGATAAAAGATAAAATAGATATAAATATTGTAACTGTAATTCTTGCTTGATAACTGTTTTGTTATATGTAATTTTGCTATGTTAAAGTTAAAGATTCCGATCTTGTTTAAACAGAAATAGGAGTAATGATGGAGTATAGGTCATTGGTTAATTAAATAAAGAAACTCTTTGGCCTAAAAGGTTAGAACATAGGTGGGTGGAATAAACATAAGAGAATGCTGGGAGGAATAGGAATTGAGCTTAGAGATGCCATGCACCTCTTCCATGGGCAGAAATGGTAGCTCTGCACTCTGAGGCAGATGGCGATACAGCCAGCCACCAGGTCAGACATGCTAAATCTTTCCTTCTAAGCGCACCTCGTGCTGCAACATACATTATTAGACATGGGTTAAGAGGCTGAAAAGAATGGGGCAGGCAGTGTTGAAATGAATAGTTTTGTGTTGTTGTTTCGGAGCATAACCTTACAAGGCGGCCCCATGTGGATGCAGCCCTGCTGCTCAAATTTCTACAATCAAGGGTGAAATGGAAGAAGGGAAGAAAGAAGAGAGAGAGACAAGGAAGAATGGATGAATTCAATCATTCATTGGAAAAATGAGTGAACCAATGAATGAGGAGACCTAGTAGGAAATAATGTTCTGCATTCCCTCAGAGAGTCAGGTCAAATTAAGGATTGACAAGGTTTTCCACTAAGGAGGAGGCTTATTCCATTTTACCTTCTTTGTGCTCCAGGCCCACCCACAAGAGTGATGATGAGGACAGGGAGAAGAAGAGGAGAGGGTGTACCAGAATTCCCTGGTACAATTTCTCACCCAAATTGTAGCCAAATCACCTGACCTGGGACAGCTGATCTACATGCTGGACCCTAACTCCCAGTTTGACAACTCTAACATTTTAACCAAGTTTGTGAAGATGAAGGAACCAAAAATAGCCCAGTTACAGGATGGCAGGTTCCTTACAGGATGGGAGTCAGACATCAGTACGATACTGGTATTTGGCGGTTTGATGGGTGTGTGGGGTCTTTGCCAGACTCCACCTAGCATCATGGATTCCCTACTTTACTGATATTATGGAGTTCGGTGCATTCATCATATGTGTGCATGTCACACACTAGTGGGCATCATATGTACATGTTTATCCTGTGTGTGGGTGAGTGTGTTCATGAGTTTTATAGCCCAAGTACTACAGAACATGATCAATGAAAGGGAACACTGTTTTCCAGATATGGCAGGGCAATTATTTAAATGAACTGACAAGGGTTGGATGGCATGGATAAGACCTATGAGAGTTCAAGGCATACCGAATCCAGGCATGACAAAGTAGGTGGCAGACAGAATTCTGGCAAAACTAAGTAGGTAGCTTGATGTCCAACTTACTGGAGAAGAGCAACTGAGCAGAGACACTTTTCACTAAGCAACATGCTCTAGTGGAGATCAAACATCCTTTGACTTACAGCCAGTACGAATTAAACCATTCATCAAATGAAACCTAATTTTCTCTGATTTTGAGTATACATTTGTGTCCGTTCCGGATTAATCTACTCTTTATCCTCTTAAGTCCCAATACCTCACGCTGATATCGGTCACATCTTTCCATTAGACATGGTTTTCCCTCAAGCTTCGTACCACCCCGAGATCATACAACTTTTTGTCCCCTCTTCACTGCTTCCTTGACAGCCATCTTGTCCTTTACCACACCACGCATCCCCAGTCCTTTACTCTCCAAGGGGAAAAGACCATAAATCCTGCTTAGTTTTGAGGCATGTATTTCTGTGATGCCCCATCCACCAAACACAATCCATCATTGACCAAATAACACAACATGTTAACAAATTTTTATTCTTTGAGAAAGAATAATCCATTGGAAAAGATACCAGGATTCATAGAAGACCTGAGGTATCTCTGAAAACACACATTCCCAAAGAGAGAATTAAGTCTGCCCCTCAAAATTTGAGAATTTCACTTTAACAGATCTTCACCAAATCATAGACATAGATATGGAAGACATTATCAAACTTGATGAAATACACAGAAGGTTTGTTGGGAACTTGGCAAATAATTTTACCTATCTCTTGGGTTCCATCTTTTTTGTTGTACTGCACTCTTTTGCCCTGCAAGGAATCCCTGCCTAATTCCAAAGTCACCTCTACTGGAGGACATTCAGGCGTGATGTGGAGGTTGCCTTCAATGGAATCATCATGATGGTGGTAAAGGTACAGGAACGGATCATTCTCGTAGACAATGTAGAAACAGGTCGTTATGGCCTGCACCTCATCTGGGACCACGCCACTCCACTCTTCCTTAGAGCCTGGCATGATGTGGAGGTTGCCTTCCAGGTAGTCATCCAGGAGGTGGTAAATGTACAAGACGGGATCTTTCTTGTAGGTAATATAAAACCAGGTCTTCATGATTGGCACCTCTTCTAGGACCATCCCGTTCCAGTCATTCTTAGAGCCATTTGTGCCCATGAATGTATGTTTCACTGCTCTGCCAACTATGGTGTTTGAGAGATGAGTGTCTGTCACCTGAGGAAATGGCACATTATTAGGCAGGATCTTCAGGTTTAAAATCCTTTCATCAGTATGAAGCTCCAAGCCATAGACACAATCAATCCCATCATATTTCAACAAATAGAGAGAGGGATATGTTGGCAGTTGATCTAGAATGATGGCTTTCCAATGGGTGACTGGTTCATTGGCTTCCTTCCAGCCATGAGAAATTCTGCGGCCAACAATATTCTCCAGGGCCTCAAAAGGCTTACTAAGTTTTTGCTTCTGGAGCGATGGCCCATTCTTCTTCTGGAGATGTGGCATGCCACTCATACTAAGAGGCATCTTCATCATGGTGGGAGACTTTCTGAGATAGGCCACAGCACTCCTGTTCCACTGTCTCTTGGCTCTGTTTCTGTGCTTGGGCTTCATAGCTGCCAATCTCTGCATAGGAAGAACTCTTCAGTTTAAATGAGACACAAAGTGGTTTCCTCCACCATAAGTGCCTGCAAGGATAAGAAGGTGAGGATGTGAGGTCAAGGCTCTTTTTAGGAATAACTTTGGAGCAGGTGAAAAAGGCAGGGCTGAATAGATTTGGATACCTAGATGGAATATGTTCTTAGTAAATTAATAGGAAAATTATCAAACTCTTGTCTACAGCTCAGTATATGTGTATCAGAGACATATTCCTGCTGCAAAGTGCAATTGACCTCTACTGAGAAACCTAATTCCTGACTTACTATATCAATGAGAGACGAAGCTATGCCTATACCTAAAGTGAGAAAGAAATATGTGAACAGATGGCAAAGAATTCAAAGAACAGCCACTCCTCTCCTTACCACTCAAGCTACTGGTTAGTTGGCTGATCTATAACCACCTGCCCAAGGTCATGGCACTCCAGTCCACTGGCTCTCTCTATTGTGTCTCCTGATCCAGATCCAGGTTGATTACATAAAGATATTCTGTATCTTCATTAGAGAAGTGAGTACTGTGAGTCAAACTGCCAAAAGAAAGAAACCTTAATCTGTGCAACAGCACCTATTAGAAATAATTATCTTTTAAAACACATATGGACAAAGAGGATCTTTGCCATTTAAGTGGAATGAGGAATTGGACATTTTTAGCAAAGATAGAGTGGGGAGAATATCTGACATTAACCGTCCCCCAGCTATCAAATATAGGAGCTGTTAACGACATAAATTTTGGACCCAGAGCAGATTTGAAAGAAACCTTTCTTTGACTACAGAGGTCCTAGTTGCTTCCTAAACATATTTACCAAAAGAAAATAACTTGGCTCTCTAGATTCCAACTTCTGGAAATTTGGTTGAACAGTTGTGGAGCCCAAGAGCTGAACTGACCTCCTCAGCCACCGTGAAGATAGTAAGCCCACCTTCACAGAAGACTAGTGCTTCATGTGGAACAGAGTTGCCACCCCCAACCAAAGCTTTATGACATCATCAAGGCTCTACTTATGTCATAAAACTCCTCCTAGCCAGGTTTCTTTTCTACTAACCCCCAGAAATATCCAGCATACAGGACCTAAAATGCTGCTCATACAGCCCCATGAAGACCCAAAATAAAAATCCCAATCTTCTTCCCAATTACTTGAGTCATATTTTCCAAGTAACTCAACCCTTTTATGTGTGTTTTTTTTTTCTGTAAAATAATTTTTGGTCTGAGTCAACAACTCACATGAATGTTTTTTGTTTCCTAGCTCCAATGTCCTCATTGGTTATTTTCTATTGATTTTTCCATTACTTCATAATAATAATTATCAAACTTTCCACTTCTCTTCCTCCTCCCACATTCTTCTTGCTCCGCAAATAAACCTCTCCACTCAAACACCAGTCCAAATAGAGGGCAGGGTACTTTGAACTGTGGGAAGTCCAAGCCCACCCTTCATCCATCCAGATTTAGCAAGGTATGCATCCACAAAAAATATGATCACAAAAAGCCAGTGTATGATATGCAGACAATTGCAAGTGCCATTATCTTTGGCTTCTCCGTCTGCCACAATTGTCAGCCACATTCAGAGCTTCCAGTTTGATCCCATGTTCTTTCATTCCCAGGCCACTGGATTAGTTGAAATCCCCTTAGTTCGGGCACAGTGTCTCATAGTGTGGACCAAGCCCTTATATTCCTGACATCCTTGCTCTTTTTCTCCATCCATCTGCTCTTCCACTGGAGCTTGGAAGCTCCATCTAGTTTTCTGATTTTGACCCTGACTTGATCTCCATCATTTGCCAAACAAAAGTTCCATGGTGGTTTTCAAGATAGTCAGTCATCAGTCTGACTATGGGACAAGGCACACATAGTTCCTAGGGACATGTCACAGTGCGTTCAACCTCTCCGCCCTGCTTAAGTACCTAGAGAGGGTCACCCTATGGCCTTCTGAGAACCACTCGAGAGATATCGATCTTAACATCCCCAGAATGGCCCCATAAATTGAGATATCATCAGTGTATGTGCACTAACTAGTGTGTGTTTGTGTGTGTGTATTTAAATCACAATAACAAATGGATTGTAATATTGAAGTTTCTTCTCATCTTGAGAAGAATATTTGCTACAGAAACACTCTCACAGTAATAGTGAGAGTGTAAACTATCTAAGAAAGGAGAAATAACTGGAGGAATCCCCCATGAGTTAGGCTCAGTGTCCCAGGAATTACGCCCAAGGAAAGTCAATGAACTCAGTGATGGAAGATAAAACCCAGCCTAAATAAAACCCTAAATCATTTAGGTGGAACATGAGATACTCTTACAACAGTTACAAGAGGTCTAAAATGTCTGGACTGGAACATAAGGGGAACACAATGACGTGGAGCTGAGAGTGCATGGCAAAACTGATTGGATCTGGCAAAAAATATGTAAGCATACCAAGGAAACCACCAGTGGGACAAAACCCTAAGAAATCTGTATGACAACATATCATGTTGAACATAATGAGATTTATAGACAAAGGAAAGATCTTAATTATGTCACTGTCACACAGGTGATGATGAACCAGTTCCATCGTAGAGTGACTCCCTGCTGTGTTTAAGATAACCTGTCAATTCTGTCTAGTCAGTTACAAGGAAATTTGCATTAATTGCACAGATTAACTATCAGCATCATTTACTGCACAATCAAAGGCAAGGCAAAGAAATCATAGACATGTTGTTGAATGCTGATGATGTTATTGGGAGTTTTGATGGGATTTTTCTTAAAGGGAAATCATCGGTGACTCTCATGCATGAAGCAGATCCTTTCTCTGTGATGTTTCCTGAATAGCCACTGAGATACCAGCCCATTGAGTTGTGGTCTCTCTCTCTTTTAAAAAGCAACTTCTACCTTCAGCTTGATCTCTTGCTTGAGCTTCCCTTCCGGCTACTAGGCTCCTTTTCTGATCCTGCAGAGGGCTTTTGTAAGGGATTGTGATCTCTAAGTTTTTCCCCTTTCATGAACTAATCATTCTATTAATCACAATTCTAAACTGCTGTGGGAGTTTGTTTGTGACTTATGCCTTCACATGTGATACAAGCGACCTGTGTGTATAGGGTCTTCTCTCTGTTCATGTGGGGAAGGCATGGCAGCAGGAGTAGATGGCTGCTCATTCTCTGTAAGGAAATCAGTAAACAGTGGGGACCAAGTACAAGGATGTCCTGAAATATTAAGTCTTGTCCTTTCAAGGCCCCAAAGCCTCCAGCTAGGTTCAGGGTCACGACAATCTCCAAAACCCACCGAGCATGAAGTATTCAGAACCAGAAGCCTGTGTGTGCCATATCACATAAATTCATCGTGAGTACACTAATCTGTTTTTTTTAATTCTAAATTATTTTGTCCCATCAGAACGATCTATATTACCAATTAACCAAATTTGCTGCATCTTTGGTGTCCTAGAATTGCTTTAAATTGTTGCTGGGACAGTCTTACAAACCTTCCTGTGCTGTTATGAGACCTTAAGGGGACAGCACTTATTTCAGAAATCAAAGGCAGTTGGGTTCAATCCTATGGTTAGCTGTTAGCTAGACACTGGAAGGATGGATTTGACTAAGAAAGGGAGACAGCATACATGGAGGCAGGTAACCTTTCTTTTGCAAAATGACCCATTTTGAGGCCTTACTTCAGGCTCTTCTCTTCTCCTAATCTTGGTATTTTTATTAGTTTAGGAGAAGAATTAAAACTCCATTTACAGTATCTGTGAACCTGAATGAGTTAAGTATGTGTGACCAACTTGATGTCTGCCTGTCTGTCAACACGGCCAGAGTTCAGGGGCATCTGATGTATAGCACAGGAATGTCAGCCATCAATCTCTGGTCCACCTAACTCTACAGCATTAGAGTTGTCATGGTTGCTCATCTGACCTTCCTCATATGATCTCCAACCACAGAGATGTCAGAAAAATCCTCCCCTGAGAGTGCAAGTTCTTTACAAATGAAAGATTATACAACAGAAGACACATGGGAGATTTCTATGGGCAAGCTGTTGAAAGGATAAAGTGACAGAAGAAGTTTATTGATTAATTAAAGAAAGAATCCGCTTCAGCTGATAGGTTAGAACATAGGTAGGTGGAGTAAACAAAATAGAATGCCGGGAGGAAGAGGTAGTGAGCTCAGAGAAGCCATGCTCCCCTCTCCCCGGCAGATGCCATAGCTCTGCTCTCTGAGGCAGATGTCGATGCAGCCAGCCACCATGTCAGACATGCTGAATTTTTCCTGGTAAGTGCACCTCGTTATACTACACTGATTATTAGAAATGGGTTAAAATGCTGAATCTAATGGGCCAGCAGTGTTTAAAAGAATACAGTTTTTGTGTATTTATTTCAGGCATAACCTTCATGCGGCCATGGTGCTGGGGACACATCCTCGCTGCTCAAATAACTACAGAATGGCTTGCAGCCTTCTGGACAACTGAATCCACTGAAAGCCTGAGAAAGCTTGGGAAAGAGTAAAGCATGTTTTCTTGGTAGCAGCGATTTCTCGGTCTGCTCTGCTTGCTAGAAGAGAGCAAGGGCTCTCATCTAAAAGAGGCTTGCTGACTCAGCTTCAGCTGCAAAACCCTGCAGCCCTTAAGAGGTCCTGCCACAAAACAGTTAAATGGTGTTGATAAAAGCCAACTGAATGCTTGTATGTTTTCAGCAGTAGCAGGAAAAAAAACTGTGTTGTTTTAAAATGCCGGCTTTCTGGGCCATCCTGCCTGGGCAAACTCTGACTGTTTGAGGAAGGAGGGCCAGCTACAGAAAGAGGGCTTGAGTGTTGTCTGTTGCAGCCTCTTTGATGTCAAGGACCTTGAAACACTGTAGACTTGTGGCACTGAATGCGGCTCTGTTCAGTACCTCAGCCACAAGGTTGGAATGGCAGAAAGCTAAGGAATGGGCTACATCTGGCCAGCAAAGCCACGGCTTTAGTCCTACTGAGATTGCTTGGTAAATGAAAGACTCATGTGGTCAGAAAAACAGAGAGAGAAATAGAGTAAAGAGAGATTCAAAGACAAAGAAAATTTTTAAATGATTTACAGTGTGTTAAAAATATGTGCAGGCTAAAATTTGAAGTTCTTAAAGTTAAAAAAGTAGAGAGTTGTTGGGTGTGGTAGGACACACCTGTAAACCCAACACATGGGAGGCAGAGGGAGATTGACCTCTGTACCTTCAAGGTGAGGTTGCACACGCCTTTAATCCCAGTGCCTTGAAGGCAGAGACAAACAGATCTTTGTGAGTTCAATGTGTAGTAGCATACACCTTTAATCCCAATGCCTGAAAGGCAGAGAGAGGCAGATCTCTGAGACTTCAAGGACAGACAGGTATACAGAGTTATTCCAGGTCAAAGATACAGAGAACCTATCTCAGAAGGCAAAAAATAGAAAGGAAAAATAAACAAAATAGAGGTTAAATTGAAGCGCACAAAGATGGAAAATTCACAGCGAATTTTGATATTGTATGCTATTATGCTCTTTTTGAATCATTTGAATTTTGAGGCAGTAGCAATAGCTGCTAAAAGATGTTTCTTTATAAAAGCTGCTGAAATAATCCAACATAGATATTTTGAAAATGCCTTGACTTTGAAATTTGGATCTAAGGACATGATGCTTTGGAAAGGAGTTTCTATTTTGTTTTCACAGAGGGTGATAGTCTGTGGATGCCTCTATCCTAATATGGTAGGATGGACCACGCCCTACTTAAAGGTTGCTGTGAACACCTTTAAAAAATTGCTTCGCTCAACTGCCAACTGAGATAAATCAATAATGATGCCACCATTCAGCAGGAAGCATTTTGGAGAGAAAAAACTGCACCCACGTTCCCAAATATGGCTTATAAACGTTCTTTTACATTTAAAGTGGGATGTGATATAGATATGAATATTTGCATTAGTATAGATTTTGCTTTACTGATAGAGATTTTAGGTCAATTGTGTTATATGTATATGCATTTTTGATCTTCATTAAGGTATTGTGATTGTGTAGTTCATTTAAAAATATAATGTATATAGGTTATTAATGGATAATCATTAAAAATAGTCAAGTTTGTGGTCATGTTAGTTAGATTTTCTAGCTACATAGATATATATATTTCAGTCAGATAGGCATTATTCATAACTCTCCAGACTACAAAATAAGCTATTTAATGTTTTAGTACCTTAGGGTTTTTCATGACAGTGAGACACTCTACTCTTGGCAGCACATATCTATTTCAGGAAGAAGATGGGCATCACAGAGGATCCTTATGGAGTTTGATAGCCATTTGGGGAAGAAACTGCTCTTGCCTGGATTGATGCATAAACTGTACACAGAAAACACTCAGAGAGAGGACTACTGAACTTGCCTAAAGGTGAGATGATCTTTTCGTGTTCCTGATTCAGGAAAGGGTCAGCAAAACATTCTTCCAGACAAGCAGATAGTGACTGCCTTTGAAATTTCCTGCTTCATGGAAATGTCTGCTGGAAACTATGGGCCTGTAGGCTGAGGATGGAAACACCAACGGTACAGAGGAACTTTGGGTGACTGTCCAGGCAGCGAGATGTCCCTGTCATTTCTAGAGTTTGAAAATGGCTTACTTTTTGTTTGCTTAGGTAATACTGTATTATTCTGGAGTCTCTGATGGAATTGAAGAAGAGATAGATAGTGATAGTTTTCCATTGTTATGATAAAAGATAAAATAGATATAAATATCGTAACTGTAATTCTTGCTTGATCACTGTTTTGTTATATGTAATTTTGCTATGTTAAAGTTAAAGATTCCGTTCTTGTTTAACAGAAAAAGGAGTAATGATGGAGTATAGGTCATTGGTTAATTAAATAAAGAAACTGTTTGGCCTGAAAGGTTAGAACATAGGTGGGTGGAATAAACATAAGAGAATGCTGGGAGGAATAGGAATTGAGTTTAGAGATGCCATGCACCTCTCCCATGGGCAGAAATGGTAGCTCTGCACTCTGAGGCAGATGGCGATACAGCCAGCCACCAGGTCAGACATGCTAAATCTTTCCTTCTAAGCGCACCTCGTGCTGCAACATACATTATTAGACATGGGTTAAGAGGCTGAAAATAATGGGGCAGGCAGTGTTTAAATGAATAGTTTTGTGTTGTTATTTCAGAGCATAACCTTACAAGGCGGCCCCATGGGGATGCAGCCCTGCTGCTCAAATTTCTACAATCAAGGGGGAAATGGAAGAACGGAAGAAAGAGGAGTGAGAGACAAGGAAGAATGGATGAATTTAATCATTCATTGGAAAAATGAGTGAACCAATGAATGAGGAGACCTAGTAGGAAAAAATGTGCTGCATTCCCTCAGAGAGTCAGGTCAAATTAAGGATTGACAAGGTTTTCCACTAAGGAGGAGGCTTATTCCATTTTACCTTCTTTGTGCTCCAGGCCCACCCACAAGAGTGATGATGAGGACAGGGAGAAGAAGAGGAGAGGGTGTACCAGAATTCCCTGGTACAATTTCTCACCCAAATTGTAGCCAAATCACCTGACCTGGGACAGCTGATCTACATGATGGACCCTAACTCCCAGTTTGACAACTCTAACATTTTAACCAAGTTTGTGAAGATGAAGGAACCAAAAGTAGCCCAGTTACAGGACGGCAGGTTACTTACAGGATGGGAGTCAGACATCAGTACCATACTGGTATTTGGCAGTTTGATGGGTGTGTGGGGTCTTTGCCAGACTCCACCTAGCATCATGGATTCCCTACTTTACTGATATTATGGAGTTCGGTGCATTCATTCTATGTGTGCATGTCACACACTAGTGGGCATCATATGTACATGTTTATCCTGTGTGTGGGTGAGTGTGTTCATGAGTTTTATAGCCCAAGTACTACAGAACATGATCAATGAAAGGGAACACTGTTTTCCAGATATGGCAGGGCAATTATTTAAATGAACTGACAAGGGTTGGATGGCATGGATAAGACCTATGAGAGTTCAAGGCATACCGAATCCAGGCATGACAAAGTAGTTGGCAGACAGAATTCTGGCAAAACTAAGTAGGTAGCTTGATGTCCAACTTACTGGAGAAGAGCAACTGAGCGGAGACACTTTTCACTAAGCAACATGCTCTAGTGGAGATCAAACATCCTTTGACTTACAGCCAGTACGAATTAAACCATTCATCAAATGAAACCTAATTTTCTCTGATTTTGAGTATACATTTGTGTCCCTTCCTGATTAATCTACTCTTTATCCTCTTAAGTCCCAATACCTCACGCTGATATCGGTGACATCTTTCCATTTGACATGGTTTTCCCTCAAGCTTCGTACCGCCCCGAGATCATACAACTTTTTGTCCCCTCTTCACTGCTTCCTTGACAGCCATCTTGTCCTTTACCACACCACGCATCCCCAGACCTGTACTCTCCAAGGGGAAAAGACCATAAATCCTGCTTTGTTTTGAGGCATGTATTTCTGTGATGCCCCATCCACCAAAAACAATCCATCATTGACCAAATAACACAACATGTTAACAAATTTTTATTCTTTGAGAAAGAATAATCCATTGGAAAAGATACCAGGATTCATAGAAGACCTGAGGTATTTCTGAAAAAACACATTCCCAAAGAGAGAATTAAGTCTGCCCCTCAAAATTTGAGAATTTCACTTTAACAGATCTTCACCAAATCATAGACATAGATATGGAAGTCATTATCAAACTTGATGAAATACACAGAATGTTTGTTGGGAACTTGGCAAATAATTTTACCTATCTCTTGGGTTCCATCTTTTTTGTTGTACTGCACTCTTTTGCCCTGCAAGGAATCCCTGCCTAATTCCAAAGTCACCTCTACTGGAGGACATTCAGGCGTGATGTGGAGGTTGCCTTCAATGGAATCATCATGATGGTGGTAAAGGTACAGGACCGGATCATTCTCGTTGACAATGTAAAAACAGGTCGTTATGGCCTGCACCTCATCTGGGACCACGCCACTCCACTCTTCCTTAGAACCTGGCATGATGTGGAGGTTGCCTTCAAGGTAGTCATCCAGGAGGTGGTAAATGTAAAAGACCGGATCTTTCTTGTAGGTAATATAAAACCAGGTCTTCATGATTGGCACCTCTTCTAGGACCATCCCGTTCCAGTCATTCTTAGAGCCATTTGTGCCCATGAATGTATGTTTCACTGCTCTGCCAACTATGGTGTTTGAGAGATGAGTGTCTGTCACCTGAGGAAATGGCACATTATTAGGCAGGATCTTCAGGTTTAAAATCCTTTCATCACTATGAAGCTCCAAGCCATAGACACAATCAATCCCATCATATTTCAACAAATAGAGAGAGGGATATGTTGGCAGTTGATCTAGAATGATGGCTTTCCAATGGGTGACTGGTTCATTGGCTTCCTTCCAGCCATGAGAAATTCTGCGGCCAACCATATTCTCCAGGGCCTCAAAAGGCTTACTAAGTTTTTGCTTCTGGAGCGATGGCCCATTCTTCTTCTGGAGATGTGGCATGCAACTCATACTAAGAGGCATCTTCATCATGGCGGGAGACTTTCTGAGATAGGCCACAGCACTCCTGTTCCACTGTCTCTTGGCTCTGTTTCTGTGCTTGGGCTTCATAGCTGCCAATCTCTGCATAGGAAGAACTCTTCAGTTTAAATCAGACACAAAGTGGTTTCGTCCACCATAAGTGCCTGCAAGGATAAGAAGATGAGGATTTGAGGTCAAGGCTCTTTTTAGGAATAACTTTGGAGCAGGTGAAAAAGGCAGGGCTGAATAGATTTGGATACCTAAATGTAATATGTTCTTAAGAAATTAATAGAAAAATTATCAAACTCTTGTCTACAGCTCAGTATATGTATATCAGAGACATATTCCTCCTGCACAATGCAATTGACCTCTACTGAGAAACCTACTTCCTGACTTACTATATCAATGAGAGAGGAAGCTATGCCTATACCTAAAGTGAGAAAGAAATATCTGAACAGATGGCAAAGAATTCAAAGAACAGCCACTCCTCTCCTTACCACTCAAGCTACAGGTTAGTTGGCTGATCTATAACCACCTGCCCAAGGTCATGGCACTCCAGTCCACTGGCTCTCTCTGTTGTGTCTCCTGATCCAGATCCAGGTTGATTACATAAAGATATTCTGTATCTTCATTAGAGAAGTGAGTACTGTGAATCAAACTGCCAAAAGAAAGAAACATTAATCTGTGCACCAGCACCTATTAGAAATAATTATCTTTTAAAACACATATGGACAAAGAGGATCTTTGCCATTTAAGTGGACTGAGGAATTGGACATTTTTAGCAAAGATAGAGTGGGGAGAATACCTGACATTAACCATCCCCCAGCTATCAAATATAGGAGCTGTTAACGACATAAATTTTGGACCCAGAGCAGATTTGAAAGAAACCTTTCTTTGACTACAGAGGTCCTAGTTGCTTCCTAAACATATTTACCAAAAGAAAATAACTTGGCTCTCTAGATTCCAACTTCTAGAAATTCGGTTGAACAGTTGTGGAGCCCAAGAGCTGAACTGACCTCCTCAGCCACCGTGAAGATAGTAAGCCCACCTTCACAGAAGACTAGTGCTTCATGTGGAACAGAGTTGCCACCCCAACCAAAGCTTTGTGACATCATCAAGGCTCTACTTATGTCCTAAAACTCCTCCTAGCCAGGTTTCTTCCCTACTAACCCCCAGAAATATCCAGCATACAGGTCCTAAAATGCTGCTCATACAGCCCCAGGAAGACCCAAAATAAAAACCCCAATCTTCTTCCCAATTACTTGAGTCATATTTTCCAAGTAACTCAACGCCTTTATGTGTTTTTTTTTTCTGTAAAATAATTTTTGGTCTGAGTCAACAACTCACATGAATGTTTTTTTTTCCTAGCTCCAATGTCCTCATTGGTTATTTTCTATTGATTTTTCCATTACTTCATAATAATAATTATCAAACTTTCCACTTCTCTTCCTCCTCCCACATTCTTCTTGCTCCTCAAATAAACCTCTCCACTCAAACACCAGTCCAAATAGATGGCAGGGTACTTTGAGCTGTGGGAAGTCCAAGCCCACCCTTCATCCATCCAGATTTAGCAAGGTATGCATCCACAAAAAATATGATCACAAAAAGCCAGTGTATGATATGCAGACAATTGCAAGTGCCATTATCTTTGGCTTCTCCGTCTGCCCCAATTGTCAGCCACATTCAGAGCTTCCAGTTTGATCCCATGTTCTTTCATTCCCAGGCCACTGGATTAGTTGAAATCCCCTTAGTTCAGGCACAATGTCTCATAGTGTGGACCAAGCCCTTATATTCCTGACATCCTTGCTCTTTTTCTCCATCCATCTGCTCTTCCACTGGAGCTTGGAAGCTCCATCTAGTTTTCTGATTTTGACCCTGACTTGATCTCCATCATTTGCCAAACAAAAGTTCCATGGTGGTTTTCAAGATAGTCAGTCATCAGTCTGACTATGGGACAAGGCACACTTAGTTCCTAGGGACATGTCACAGTGCGGTCAACTTCTCCTCCCTGCTTAAGTACCTAGAGAGGGTCACCCTATGGCCTTCTGAGAACCACTTGAGAGATATCGATCTTGACATCCCCAGAATGGACCCATAAATTGAGATATCATCAGTGTATGTGCATTAATTTGTGTGTGTTTGTGTGTGTATTTAAATCACAATAACAAATGGATTGTAATATTGAAGTTTCTTCTCATCTTAGAAGAATATTTGCTACAGAAACACTCTCACAGTAATAGTGAGAGTGTAAACTATCTAAGAAAGGAGAAATAACTGGAGGAATCCCCCAGGAGTTAGGCTCAGTGTCCCAGGAATTACGCCCAAGGAAAGTCAATGAACTCAGTGATGGAAGATAAAACCCAGCCTAAATAAAACCCTAAATCATTTAGGTGGAACATGAGATACTCTTACAACAGTTACAAGAGGTCTAAAATGCCTGGACTGGAACATAAGGGGAACACAATGACGTGGAGCTGAGAGTGCATTGCAAAACTGATTGGATCTGGCAAAAATCATGTAAGCATACCAAGGAAACCACCAGTAGGACAAAACCCTAAGAAATCTGTATGACAACATATCATGTTGAACATAATGAGATTTATAGACAAAGGAAAGATCTTAATTATGGCACTGTCACACAGGTGTTGATGAACCAGTTCCATCGTAGAGTGACTCCCTGCTGTGTTTAAGATAACCTGTCAATTCTGTCTAGTCAGTTACAAGGAAATTTGCATTAATTGCACAGATTAACTATCAGCATCATTTACTGCACAATCAAAGGCAAGGCAAAGAAATCATAGACATGTTGTTGAATGCTGATGATGTTATTGGGAGTTTTGATGGGTTTTTTTCTTAAAGGGAAATCATCGGTGACTCTCATGCATGAAGCAGATCCTTTCTGTGTGATGTTTCCTGAATAGCCACTGTGATACCAGCCCATTGAGTTGTGGTCTCTCTCTCTTTTACAGAGCAACTTCTACCTTCAGCTTGATCTCTTGCTTGAGCTTCCCTTCCGGCTACTAGGCTCCTTTTCTGATCCTGCAGAGGGCTTTTGTAAGGGATTGTGATCTCTAAGTTTTTCCCCTATCAAGAACTAATCATTCTATTAATCACAATTCTAAACTGCTGTGGGAGTTTGTTTGTGACTTATGCCTTCACATGTCATACAAGCGACCTGTGTGTATAGGGTCTTCTCTCTGTTCATGTGGGGAAGGCATGGCAGCAGGAGTAGATGGCTGCTCATTCTCTGTAAGGAAATCAGTAAACAGTGGGCACCAAGTACAAGGATGTCCTGAAATATTAAGTCTTGTCCTTTCAAGGCCCCAAAGCCTCCAGCTAGGTTCAGGGTCACGACAATCTCCAAAACCCACCGAGCATGGAGTATTCAGAACCAGAAGCCTGTGTGTGCCATATCACGTAAATTCATCGTGAGTACACCAATCTGTTTTTTTTTTTTAATACTAAATTATTTTGTCCCATCGGAACGATCTATATCACCAATTAACCAAATTTGCTGCATCTTTGGTGTCCTAGAATTGCTTTAAATTGTTGCTGGGACAGTCTTACAAACCTTCCTGTGCTGTTATGAGACCTTAAGGGGACAGCACTTATTTCAGAAATCAAAGGCAGTTGGGTTCAATTCTATGGTTAGCTGTTAGCTAGACACTGGAAGGATGGATTTGACTAAGAAAGGGAGACAGCATACATGGAGGCAGGTAACCTTTCCTTTGCAAAATGACCCATTTTGAGGCCTTACTTCAGGCTCTTCTCTTCTCTTAATCTTGGTTGTTTTATTAGTTTAGGAGAAAAATTAAAACTCCATTCACAGTATCTGTGAACCTGAATGAGTTAAGTATGTGTGACCAACTTGATGTCTGCCTGTCTGTCAACAGGGCCAGAGTTCAGGGGCATCTGATGCATAGCACAGGAATGTCAGCCATCAATCTCTGGTCCACCTAACTCTACAGCATTAGAGTTGTCATGGTTGCTCATCTGATCCTCATATGATCTCCATCCACAGAGATGTCAGAAAAATCCTCCCCTGAGAGTGCAAGTTCTTTACAAATGAAAGATTATACAACAGAAGACACATGGGAGATTTATATGGGCAAGCTGTTGAAAGGATAAAGTGACAGAAGAAGTTTATTGATTAATTAAAGAAAGAATCCGCTTCAGCTGATAGGTTAGAACATAGGTAGGTGGAGTAAACAAAATAGAATGCCGGGAGGAAGAGGTAGTGAGCTCAGAGAAGCCATGCTCCCCTCTCCCCGGCAGATGCCATAGCTCTGCTCTCTGAGGCTGATGTCGATGCAGCCAGCCACCATGTCAGACATGCTGAATTTTTCCTGGTAAGCGCACCTCATAATACTACACTGATTATTAGAATTGGGTTAAAATGCTGAATCTAATGGGCCAGCAGTGTTTAAAAGAATACAGTTTTTGTGTATTTATTTCAGGCATAACCTTCATGCTGCCCTGGTGCTGGGGACACAGCCTCGCTGCTCAAATAACTACAGAATGGCTTGCAGCCTTCTGGACAATTGAATCCACTGAAAGGCTGAGAAAGCTTGGGAAAGAGTAAAGCATGTTTTCTTGGTAGCAGCGATTTCTCGGTCTGCTCTGCTTGCTAGAAGAAAGCAGGGGCTCTCATCTAAAAGAGGCTTGCTGACTCAGCTTCAGCTGCAAAACCCTGCAGCCCTTAAGAGGTCCTGCCACAAAACATTTAAATGGTGTTGATAAAAGCCAACTGAATGCTTGTATGTTTTCAGCAGTAGCAGGGAAAAAAACTGTGTTGTTTTAAAATGCCAGATTTCTGGGCCATCCTGCCTGGGCAAACTCTGACTGTTTGAGGAAGGAGGGCCAGCTACAGAAAGAGGGCTTGAGTGTTGTCTGTTGCAGCCTCTTTGATGGCAAGGAACCTGAAACACTGTCGACTTGTGGCAATGAATGCAGCTCTGTTCGGTACCTCAGCCACAAGGTTGGAATGGCAGAAAGCTAAGGAATGGGCTACATCTGGCCAGCAAAGCCACGGCTTTAGTCCTACTGAGATTGCTTGGTAAATGAAAGACTCATGTGGTCAGAAAAACAGAGAGAGAAATAGAGTAAAGAGAGATTCAAAGACAAAGAAAATTTTTAAATGATTTACAGTGTGTTAAAAATATGTGCAGGCTAAAATTTGAAGTTCTTAAAGTTAAAAAAAAGGAAGAGAGTTGTTGGGTGTGGTAGTACACACCTGTAAACCCAACACATGGGAGGCAGAGGGAGATTGACCTCTGTACCTTCAGGGTGAGGTAGCACATGCCTTTAATCCCAATGCCTTGAAGGCAGAGACAAACAGATCTTTGTGAGTTCAATGTGTAGTAGCATACACCTTTAATCCCAATGCCTGAAAGGCAGAGAGAGGCAGATCTCTGAGACTTCAAGGACAGACAGGTATACAGAGTTATTCCAGGTCAAAGATACAGAGAACCTGTCTCAAAAGGCAAAAAATAAAAAGGAAAAATAAACAAAATAGAGGTTAAATTGAAGCGCACAAAGATGGAAAATTCACAGCGAATTTTGATATTGTATGCTATTATGCTCTTTTTGAATCATTTGAATTTTGAGGCAGTAGCAATACCTGCTAAAAGATGTTTCTTTATAAAAGCTGCTGAAATAATCCAACATAGATATTTTGAAAATGCCTTGACTTTGAAATTTGGATCTAAGGACATGATTCTTGGGAAAGGAGTTTCTATTTTGTTTTCACAGAGGGTGATAGTCTGTGGATGCCTCTATCCTAATATGGTAGGATGGACCATGCCCTATTTAATGGTTGCTGTGAACACCTTTAAAAAATTGCTTCGCTCAACTGCCAACTGAGATAAATCAATAATGATGGCACCATTCAGTAGGAAGCATTTTGGAGAGAAAAAACTGCACCCACGTTCCCAAATATGGCTTATAAACGTCCTTTTACATTTAAAGTGGGATGTGATATAGATATGAATATTTGCATTAGTATAGATTTTGCTTTTCTGATAGAGATTTTAGGTCAATTTTGTTATATGTATATGCATTTTTGATCTTCATTAAGGTATTGTGATTGTGTAGTTCATTTAAAAATATAATGTATATAGGTTATTAATGGATAATCATTAATAATAGTCAAGTTTGTAGTCATGTTAGTTAGATTTTCTAGCTACATAGATATATATATTTCTGTCAGATAGGCATTATTCATATCTCTCTAGACTACAAAATAGGCTATTTAATGTTTTAGTACCTTAGGGTTTTTCATGACAGTGAGACACTCTACTCTTGGCAGCACATATCTACTTCAGGAAGAAGATGGGCATCAAAGAGGATCCTTATGGAGTTTGATAGCCATTTGGGGAAGAAACTGCTCTTGCCTGGAATGTTGCATAAACTGTACACAGAAAACACTCAGAGAGAGGACTACTGAACTTGCCTAAAGGTGAGATGATCTTTTCGTGTTCCAGATTCAGGAAAGGGTCAGCAAAACATTCTTCAAGACAAGCAGATAGTGACTGCCTTTGAAATTTCCTGCTTCATGGAAATGTCTGCTGGAAACTATGGGCCGGTAGGCTGAGGGTGGAAACACCAACGGTACAGAGGAACTTTGGGTGACTGTCCAGGCAGCGAGATGTCTCTGTCATTTCTAGAGTTTGAAAATGGCTTACTTTTTTTTTGCTGAGGTAATACTGTATTATCCTGGAGTCTCAGATGGAGTTGAAGAATAGATAGATAGTTATAGTTTTCCATTGTTATGATAAAAGATAAAATAGATATAAATATTGTAACTGTAATTCTTGCTTGATAACTGTTTTGTTATATGTAATTTTGCTATGTTAAAGTTAAAGATTCCATTCTTGTTTAAACAGAAAAAGGAGTAATGATGGAGTATAGGTCATTGGTTAATTAAATAAAGAAACTGTTTGGCCTGAATGGTTAGAACATAGGTGGGTGGAATAAACATAAGAGAATGCAGGAAGGAATAGGAATTGAGCTTAGAGATGCCATTCACCTCTGCCATGGGCAGAAATGGTAGCTCTGCACTCTGAGGCAGATGGCGATACAGCCAGCCACCAGGTCAGATATGCTAAATCTTTCCTTCTAAGTGCACCTCGTGCTGCAACATACATTATTAGACATGGGTTAAGAGGGTGAAAATAATGGGGCAGGCAGTGTTGAAATGAATAGTTTTGTGTTGTTATTTCGGAGCATAACCTTACAAGGCGGCCCCATGGGGATGCAGCCCTGCTGCTCAAATTTCTACAATCAAGGGTGAAATGGAAAAAGGGAAGAAAGAAGAGAGAGAGACAAGGAAGAATGGATGAATTCAATCATTTTTTGGAAAAATGAGTGAACCAATGAATGAGGAGACCTAGTAGGAAATAATGTTCTGCATTCCCTCAGAGAGTCAGGTCAAATTAAGGATTGACAAGGTTTTCCACTAAGGAGGAGGCTTATTCCATTTTACCTTCTTTGTGCTCCAGGCCCACCCACAAGAGTGATGATGAGGACAGGGAGAAGAAGAGGAGAGGGTGTACCAGAATTCCCTGGTACAATTTCTCACCCAAATTGTAGCCAAATCACCTGACCTGGGACAGCTGATCTACATGCTGGACCCTAACTTCCAGTTTGACAACTCTAACATTTTAACCAAGTTTGTGAAGATGAAGGAACCAAAAATAGCCCAGTTACAGGATGGCAGGTTCCTTACAGGATGGGAGTCAGACATCAGTACGATACTGGTATTTGGCGGTTTGATGGGTGTGTGGGGTCTTTGCCAGACTCCACCTAGCATCATGGATTCCCTACTTTACTGATATTATGGAGTTCGGTGCATTCATCATATGTGTGCATGTCACACATTACTGGGCATCATATGTACATGTTTATCCTGTGTGTGGGTGAGTGTGTTCATGAGTTTTATAGCCCAAGTACTACAGAACATGATCAATGAAAGGGAACACTGTTTTCCAGATATGGCAGGGCAATTATTTAAATGAACTGACAAGGGTTGGATGGCATGGATAAGAAGTATGAGAGTTCAAGGCATACGGAATCCAGGCATGACAAAGTAGGTGGCAGACAGAATTCTGGCAAAACTAAGTAGGTAGCTTGATGTCCAACTTACTGGAGAAGAGCAACTGAGCAGAGACACTTTTCACTAAGCAACATGCTCTAGTGGAGATCAAACATCCTTTGACTTACAGCCAGTACGAATTAAACCATTCATCAAATGAAACCTAATTTTCTCTGATTTTGAGTATACATTTGTGTCCCTTCCTGATTAATCTACTCTTTATCCTCTTAAGTCCCAATACCTCACGCTGATATCGGTCACATCTTTCCATTTGACATGGTTTTCCCTCAAGCTTCGTACCACCCCGAGATCATACAACTTTTTGTCCCCTCTTCACTGCTTCCTTGACAGCCATCTTGTCCTTTACCACACCACGCATCCCCAGTCCTTTACTCTCCAAGGGGAAAAGACCATAAATCCTGCTTAGTTTTGAGGCATGTATTTCTGTGATGCCCCATCCACCAAACACAATCCATCATTGACCAAATAACACAACATGTTAACAAATTTTTATTTTTTGAGAAAGGATAATCCATTGGAAAAGATACCAGGATTCATAGAAGACCTGAGGTATCTCTGAAAAAAACACATTCCCAAAGAGAGAATTAAGTCTGCCCCTCAAAATTTGAGAATTTCACTTTAACAGATCTTCACCAAATCATAGACATAGATATGGAAGTCATTATCAAACTTGATGAAATACACAGAAGGTTTGTTGGGAACTTGGCAAATAATTTTACCTATCTCTTGGGTTCCATCTTTTTTGTTGTACTGCACTCTTTGGCCTCCAAGGAATCCCTGCCTAATTCCAAAGTCACCTCTACTGGAGGACATTCAGGCGTGATGTGGAGGTTGCCTTCAATGGAATCATCATGATGGTGGTAAAGGTACAGGAACGGATCATTCTCGTTGACAATGTAGAAACAGGTCGTTATGGCCTGCACCTCATCTGGGACCACGCCACTCCACTCTTCCTAAGAGCCTGGCATGATGTGGAGGTTGCCTTCCAGGTAGTCATCCAGGAGGTGGTAAATGTACAAGACGGGATCTTTCTTGTAGGTAATATAAAACCAGGTCTTCATGATTGGCACCTCTTCTAGGACCATCCCGTTCCAGTCATTCTTAGAGCCATTTGTGCCCATGAATGTATGTTTCACTGCTCTGCCAACTATGGTGTTTGAGAGATGAGTGTCTGTCACCTGAGGAAATGGCACATTATTAGGCAGGATCTTCAGGTTTAAAATCCTTTCATCACTATGAAGTTCCAAGCCATAGACACAATCAATCCCATCATATTTCAACAAATAGAGAGAGGGATATGTTGGCAGTTGATCTAGAATGATGGCTTTCCAATGGGTGACTGGTTCATTGGCTTCCTTCCAGCCATGAGAAATTCTGCGGCCAACAATATTCTCCAGGGCCTCAAAAGGCTTACTAAGTTTTTGCTTCTGGAGCGATGGCCCATTCTTCTTCTGGAGATGTGGCATGCCACTCATACTAAGAGGCATCTTCATCATGACGGGAGACTTTCTGAGATAGGCCACAGCACTCCTGTTCCACTGTCTCTTGGCTCTGTTTCTGTGCTTGGGCTTCATAGCTGCCAATCTCTGCATAGGAAGAACTCTTCAGTTTAAATCAGACACAAAGTGGTTTCCTCCACCATAAGTGCCTGCAAGGATAAGAAGGTGAGGATGTGAGGTCAAGGCTCTTTTTAGGAATAACTTTGGAGCAGGTGAAAAAGGCAGGGCTGAATAGATTTGGATACCTAAATGGAATATGTTCTTAAGAAATTAATAGGAAAATTATCAAACTCTTGTCTACAGCTCAGTATATGTGTATCAGAGACATATTCCTGCTGCAAAATGCAATTGACCTCTACTGAGAAACCTAATTCCTGACTTACTATATCAATGAGAGACGAAGCTATGCCTATACCTAAAGTGAGAAAGAAATATGTGAACAGAAGGCAAAGAATTCAAAGAACAGCCACTCCTCTCCTTACCACTCAAGCTACTGGTTAGTTGGCTGATCTATAACCACCTGCCCAAGGTCATGGCACTCCAGTCCACTGGCTCTCTCTATTGTGTCTCCTGATCCAGATCCAGGTTGATTACATAAAGATATTCTGTATCTTCATTAGAGAAGTGAGTACTGTGAGTCAAACTGCCAAAAGAAAGAAACATTAATCTGTGCAACAGCACCTATTAGAAATAATTATCTTTTAAAACACATATGGACAAAGAGGATCTTTGCCATTTAAGTGGACTGAGGAATTGGACATTTTTAGCAAAGATAGAGTGGGGAGAATATCTGACATTAAGCGTCCCCCAGCTATCAAATATAGGAGCTGTTAGCGACATAAATTTTGGACCCAGAGCAGATTTGAAAGAAACCTTTCTTTGACTACAGAGGTCCTAGTTGCTTCCTAAACATATTTACCAAAAGAAAATAACTTGGCTCTCTAGATTCCAACTTCTGGAAATTCGGTTGAACAGTTGTGGAGCCCAAGAGCTGAACTGACCTCCTCAGCCACCGTGAAGATAGTAAGCCCACCTTCACAGAAGACTAGTGCTTCATGTGGAACAGAGTTGCCACCCCCAACCAAAGCTTTGTGACATCATCAAGGCTCTACTTATGTCATAAAACTCCTCCTAGCCAGGTTTCTTTCCTACTAACCCCCAGAAATATCCAGCATACAGGACCTAAAATGCTGCTCATACAGCCCCATGAAGACCCAAAATAAAAACCCCAATCTTCTTCCCAATTACTTGAGTCATATTTTCCAAGTAACTCAACCCTTTTATGTGTGTTTTTTTTTTTCTGTAAAATAATTTTTGGTCTGAGTCAACAACTCACATGAATGTTTATTTTTTTCTAGCTCCAATGTCCTCATTGGTTATTTTCTATTGATTTTTCCATTACTTCATAATAATAATTATCAAACTTTCCACTTCTCTTCCTCCTCCCACATTCTTCTTGCTCCGCAAATAAACCTCTCCACTCAAACACCAGTCCAAATAGAGGGCAGGGTACTTTGAGCTGTGGGAAGTCCAAGCCCACCCTTCATCCATCCAGATTTAGCAAGGTATGCATCCACAAAAAATATGATCACAAAAAGCCAGTGTATGATATGCAGACAATTGCAAGTGCCATTATCTTTGGCTTCTCCGTCTGCCACAATTGTCAGCCACATTCAGAGCTTCCAGTTTGATCCCATGTTCTTTCATTCCCAGGTCACTGGATTAGTTGAAATCCCCTTAGTTCGGGCACAGTGTCTCATAGTGTGGACCAAGCCCTTATATTCCTGACATCCTTGCTCTTTTTCTCCATCCATCTGCTCTTCCACTGGAGCTTGGAAGCTCCATCTAGTTTTCTGATTTTGACCCTGACTTGATCTCCATCATTTGCCAAACAAAAGTTCCATGGTGGTTTTTAAGATAGTCAGTCATCAGTCTGATTATGGGACAAGGCACACATAGTTCCTAGGGACATGTCACAGTGCGGTCAAATTCTCCTCCCTGCTTAAGTACCTAGAGAGGGTCACCCTATGGCCTTCTGAGAACCACTCGAGAGATATCGATCTAGACATCCCCAGAATGGCCCCATAAATTGAGATATCATCAGTGTATGTGCACTAACTAGTGTGTGTTTGTGTGTGTGTATTTAAATCACAATAACAAATGGATTGTAACATGGAAGTTTCTTCTCATCTTAAGAAGAATATTTGCTACAGAAACACTCTCACAGTAATAGTGAGAGTGTAAACTATCTAAGAAAGGAGAAATAACTGGAGGAATCCCCCAGGAGTTAGGCTCAGTGTCCCAGGAATTACGCCCAAGGAAAGTCAATGAACTCAGTGATGGAAGATAAAACCCAGCCTAAATAAAACCCTAAATCATTTAGGTGGAACATGAGATACTCTTACAACAGTTACAAGAGGTCTAAAATGTCTGGACTGGAACATAAGGGGAACACAATGACGTGGAGCTGAGAGTGCATGGCAAAACTGATTGGATCTGGCAAAAATTATGTAAGCATACCAAGGAAACCACCAGTGGGACAAAACCCTAAGAAATCTGTATGACAACATATCATGTTGAACATAATGAGATTTATAGACAAAGGAAAGATCTTAATTATGTCACTGTCACACAGGTGATGATGAACCAGTTCCATCGTAGAGTGACTCCCTGCTGTGTTTAAGATAACCTGTCAATTCTGTCTAGTCAGTTACAAGGAAATTTGCATTAATTGCACAGATTAACTATCAGCATCATTTACTGCACAATCAAAGGCAAGGCAAAGAAATCATAGACATGTTGTTGCATGCTGATGATGTTATTGGGAGTTTTGATGGGCTTTTTCTTAAAGGGAAATCATCGGTGACTCTCATGCATGAAGCAGATCCTTTCTCTGTGATGTTTCCTGAATAGCCACTGAGATACCAGCCCATTGAGTTGTGGTCTCTCTCTCTTTTAAAAAGCAACTTCTACCTTCAGCTTGATCTCTTGCTTGAGCTTCCCTTCCGGCTACTAGGCTCCTTTTCTGATCCTGCAGAGGGCTTTTGTCAGGGATTGTGATCTCTAAGTTTTTCCCCTTTCAAGAACTAATCATTCTATTAATCACAATTCTAAACTGCTGTGGGAGTTTGTTTGTGACTTATGCCTTCACATGTGATACAAGCGACCTGTGTGTATAGGGTCTTCTCTCTGTTCATGTGGGGAAGGCATGGCAGCAGGAGTAGATGGCTGCTCATTCTCTGTAAGGAAATCAGTAAACAGTGGGGACCAAGTACAAGGATGTCCTGAAATATTAAGTCTTGTCCTTTCAAGGCCCCAAAGCCTCCAGCTAGGTTCAGGGTCACGACAATCTCCAAAACCCACCGAGCATGAAGTATTCAGAACCAGAAGCCTGTGTGTGCCATATCACATAAATTCATCGTGAGTACACCAATCTGTTTTTTTTAATTCTAAATTATTTTGTCCCATCAGAACGATCTATATTACCAATTAACCAAATTTGCTGCATCTTTGGTGTCCTAGAATTGCTTTAAATTGTTGCTGGGACAGTCTTACAAACCTTCCTGTGCGGTTATGAGACCTTAAGGGGACAGCACTTATTTCAGAAATCAAAGGCAGTTGGGTTCAATCCTATGGTTAGCTGTTAGCTAGACACTGGAAGGATGGATTTGACTAAGAAAGGGAGACAGCATACATGGAGGCAGGTAACCTTTCCTTTGCAAAATGACCCATTTTGAGGCCTTACTTCAGGCTCTTCTCTTCTCCTAATCTTGGTATTTTTATTAGTTTAGGAGAAGAATTAAAACTCCATTTACAGTATCTGTGAACCTGAATGAGTTAAGTATGTGTGACCAACTTGATGTCTGCCTGTCTGTCAACAGGGCCAGAGTTCAGGGGCATCTGATGTATAGCACAGGAATGTCAGCCATCAATCTCTGGTCCACCTAACTCTACAGCATTAGAGTTGTCATGGTTGCTCATCTGACCTTCCTCATATGATCTCCCTCCACAGAGATGTCAGAAAAATCCTCCCCTGAGAGTGCAAGTTCTTTACAAATGAAAGATTATACAACAGAAGACACATGGGAGATTTATATGGGCAAGCTGTTGAAAGGATAAAGTGACAGAAGAAGTTTATTGATTAATTAAAGAAAGAATCCGCTTCAGCTGATAGGTTAGAACATAGATAGGTGGAGTAAACAAAATAGAATGCCAGGAGGAAGAGGTAGTGAGCTCAGAGAAGCCATGCTCCCCTCTCCCCGGCAGATGCCATAGCTCTGCTCTCTGAGGCAGATGTCGATGCAGCCAGCCACCATGTCAGACATGCTGAATTTTTCCTGGTAAGTGCACCTCGTTATACTACACTGATTATTAGAAATGGGTTAAAATGCTGAATCTAATGGGCCAGCAGTGTTTAAAAGAATACAGTTTTTGTGTATTTATTTCAGGCATAACCTTCATGCGGCCATGGTGCTGGGGACACATCCTCGCTGCTCAAATAACTACAGAATGGCTTGCAGCCTTGTGGACAACTGAATCCACTGAAAGCCTGAGAAAGCTTGGGAAAGAGTAAAGCATGTTTTCTTGGTAGCAGCGATTTCTCGGTCTGCTCTGCTTGCTAGAAGAAAGCAAGGGCTCTCATCTAAAAGAGGCTTGCTGACTCAGCTTCAGCTGCAAAACCCTGCAGCCCTTAAGAGGTCCTGCCACAAAACATTTAAATGGTGTTGATAAAAGCCAACTGAATGCTTGTATGTTTTCAGCAGTAGCAGGAAAAAAAACTGTGTTGTTTTAAAATGACGGCTTTCTGGGCCATCCTGCCTGGGCAAACTCTGACTGTTTGAGGAAGGAGGGCCAGCTACAGAAAGAGGGCTTGAGTGTTGTCTGTTGCAGCCTCTTTGATGGCAAGGACCTTGAAACACTGTAGACTTGTGGCACTGAATGCGGCTCTGTTCAGTACCTCAGCCACAAGTTTGGAATGGCAGAAAGCTAAGGAATGGGCTACATCTGGCCAGCAAAGCCACGGCTTTAGTCCTACTGAGATTGCTTGGTAAATGAAAGACTCATGTGGTCAGAAAAACAGAGAGAGAAATAGAGTAAAGAGAGATTCAAAGACAAAGAAAATTTTTAAATGATTTACAGTGTGTTAAAAATATGTGCAGGCTAAAATTTGAAGTTCTTAAAGTTAAAAAAGGAAGAGAGTTGTTGGGTGTGGTAGGACACACCTGTAAACCCAACACATGGGAGGCAGAGGGAGATTGACCTCTGTACCTTCAAGGTGAGGTTGCACACGCCTTTAATCCCAGTGCCTTGAAGGCAGAGACAAACAGATCTTTGTGAGTTCAATGTGTAGTAGCATACACCTTTAATCCCAATGCCTGAAAGGCAGAGAGAGGCAGATCTCTGAGACTTCAAGGACAGACAGGTATACAGAGTTATTCCAGGTCAAAGATACAGAGAACCTATCTCAGAAGGCAAAAAATAGAAAGGAAAAATAAACAAAATAGAGGTTAAATTGAAGCACACAAAGATGGAAAATTCACAGCGAATTTTGATATTGTATGCTATTATGCTCTTTTTGAATCATTTGAATTTTGAGGCAGTAGCAATAGCTGCTAAAAGATGTTTCTTTATAAAAGCTGCTGAAATAATCCAACATAGATATTTTGAAAATGCCTTGACTTTGAAATTTGGATCTAAGGACATGATGCTTTGGAAAGGAGTTTCTATTTTGTTTTCACAGAGGGTGATAGTCTGTGGATGCCTCTATCCTAATATGGTAGGATGGACCACGCCCTACTTAAAGGTTGCTGTGAACACCTTTAAAAAATTGCTTCGCTCAACTGCCAACTGAGATAAATCAATAATGATGCCACCATTCAGCAGGAAGCATTTTGGAGAGAAAAAACTGCACCCACGTTCCCAAATATGGCTTATAAACGTTCTTTTACATTTAAAGTGGGATGTGATATAGATATGAATATTTGCATTAGTATAGATTTTGCTTTACTGATAGAGATTTTAGGTCAATTGTGTTATATGTATATGCATTTTTGATCTTCATTAAGGTATTGTGATTGTGTAGTTCATTTAAAAATATAATGTATATAGGTTATTAATGGATAATCATTAAAAATAGTCAAGTTTGTAGTCATGTTAGTTAGATTTTCTAGCTACATACATATATATATATATATATATATATATATATATATATATATATATATATATATATTTCAGTTAGATAGGCATTATTCATATCTCTCTAGACTACAAAATAGGGTATTTAATGTTTTAGCACCTTAGGGTTTTTCATGACAGTGAGACACTCTACACTTGGCAGCACATATCTACTTCAGGAAGAAGATGGGCATCAAAGAGGATCCTTATGGAGTTTGACAGCCATTTGGGGAAGAAACTGCTCTTGCCTGGATTGTTGCATAAACTGTACACAGAAAACACTCAGAGAGAGGACTACTGAACTTGCCTAAAGGTGAGATGATCTTTCCGTGTTCCTGATTCAGGAAAGGGTCAGCAAAACATTCTTCAAGACAAGCAGATAGTGACTGCCTTTGAAATTTCCTGCTTCATGGAAATGTCTGCTGGAAACTATGGGCCTGTATGCTGAGGATGGAAACACCAACGGTACAGAGGAACTTTGGGTGACTGTCCAGGCAGCGAGATGTCTCTGTCATTTCTAGAGTTTGAAAATGGCTTACTTTTTGTTTGCTTAGGTAATACTGTATTATTCTGGAGTCTCTGATGGTGTTGAAGAAGAGATAGATAGTTATAGTTTTCCATTGTTATGATAAAAGATAAAATACATATAAATATTGTAACTGTAATTCTTGCTTGATAACTGTTTTGTTATATGTAATTTTGCTATGTTAAAGTTAAAGATTCCATTCTTGTTTAAACAGAAATAGGAGTAATGATGGAGTATAGGTCATTGGTTAATTAAATAAAGAAACTCTTTGGCCTGAAAGGTTAGAACATAGGTGGGTGGAATAAACATAAGAGAATGCTGGGAGGAATAGGAATTGAGCTTAGAGATGCCATGCACCTCTTCCATGGGCAGAAATGGTAGCTCTGCACTCTGAGGCAGATGGCGATACAGCCAGCCACCAGGTCAGACATGCTAAATCTTTCCTTCTAAGCCCACCTCGTGCTGCAACATACATTATTAGACATGGGTTAAGAGGCTGAAAATAATGGGGCAGGCAGTGTTGAAATGAATAGTTTTGTGTTGTTGTTTCGGAGCATAACCTTACAAGGCGGCCCCATGGGGATGCAGCCCTGCTGCTCAAATTTCTACAATCAAGGGTGAAATGGAAGAAGGGAAGAAAGAAGAGAGAGAGACAAGGAAGAATGGATGAATTCAATCATTTTTTGGAAAAATGAGTGAACCAATGAATGAGGAGACCTAGTAGGAAATAATGTTCTGCATTCCCTCAGAGAGTCAGGTCAAATTAAGGATTGACAAGGTTTTCCACTAAGGAGGAGGCTTATTCCATTTTACCTTCTTTGTGCTCCAGGCCCACCCACAAGAGTGATGATGAAGACAGGGAGAAGAAGAGGAGAGGGTGTACCAGAATTCCCCGGTACAATTTCTCACCCAAATTGTAGCCAAATCACCTGACCTGGGACAGCTGATCTACATGCTGGACCCTAACTTCCAGTTTGACAACTCTAACATTTTAACCAAGTTTGTGAAGATGAAGGAACCAAAAATAGCCCAGTTACAGGATGGCAGGTTCCTTACAGGATGGGAGTCAGACATCAGTACCATACTGGTATTTGGCGGTTTGATGGGTGTGTGGGGTCTTTGCCAGACTCCACCTAGCATCATGGATTCCCTACTTTACTGATATTATGGAGTTCGGTGCATTCATCATATGTGTGCATGTCACACACTACTGGGCATCATATGTACATGTTTATCCTGTGTGTGGGTGAGTGTGTTCATGAGTTTTATAGCCCAAGTACTACAGAACATGATCAATGAAAGGGAACACTGTTTTCCAGATATGGCAGGGCAATTATTTAAATGAACTGACAAGGGTTGGATGGCATGGATAAGAAGTATGAGAGTTCAAGGCATACGGAATCCAGGCATGACAAAGTAGGTGGCAGACAGAATTCTGGCAAAACTAAGTAGGTAGCTTGATGTCCAACTTACTGGAGAAGAGCAACTGAGCAGAGACACTTTTCACTAAGCAACATGCTCTAGTGGAGATCAAACATCCTTTGACTTACAGCCAGTACGAATTAAACCATTCATCAAATGAAACCTAATTTTCTCTGATTTTGAGTATACATTTGTGTCCCTTCCTGATTAATCTACTCTTTATCCTCTTAAGTCCCAATACCTCACGCTGATATCGGTCACATCTTTCCATTTGACATGGTTTTCCCTCAAGCTTCGTACCACCCCGAGATCATACAACTTTTTGTCCCCTCTTCACTGCTTCCTTGACAGCCATCTTGTCCTTTACCACACCACGCATCCCCAGTCCTTTACTCTCCAAGGGGAAAAGACCATAAATCCTGCTTAGTTTTGAGGCATGTATTTCTGTGATGCCCCATCCACCAAACACAATCCATCATTGACCAAATAACACAACATGTTAACAAATTTTTATTCTTTGAGAAAGAATAATCCATTGGAAAAGATACCAGGATTCATAGAAGACCTGAGGTATCTCTGAAAAAAACACATTCCCAAAGAGAGAATTAAGTCTGCCCCTCAAAATTTGAGAATTTCACTTTAACAGATCTTCACCAAATCATAGACATAGATATGGAAGTCATTATCAAACTTGATGAAATACACAGAAGGTTTGTTGGGAACTTGGCAAATAATTTTACCTATCTCTTGGGTTCCATCTTTTTTGTTGTACTGCACTCTTTGGCCTCCAAGGAATCCCTGCCTAATTCCAAAGTCACCTCTACTGGAGGACATTCATGCGTGATGTGGAGGTTGCCTTCAATGGAATCATCATGATGGTGGTAAAGGTACAGGAACGGATCATTCTCGTTGACAATGTAGAAACAGGTCGTTATGGCCTGCACCTCATCTGGGACCACGCCACTCCACTCTTCCTTAGAGCCTGGCATGATGTGGAGGTTGCCTTCCAGGTAGTCATCCAGGAGGTGGTAAATGTACAAGACGGGATCTTTCTTGTAGGTAATATAAAACCAGGTCTTCATGATTGGCACCTCTTCTAGGACCATCCCGTTCCAGTCATTCTTAGAGCCATTTGTGCCCATGAATGTATGTTTCACTGCTCTGCCAACTATGGTGTTTGAGAGATGAGTGTCTGTCACCTGAGGAAATGGCACATTATTAGGCAGGATCTTCAGGTTTAAAATCCTTTCATCACTATGAAGTTCCAAGCCATAGACACAATCAATCCCATCATATTTCAACAAATAGAGAGAGGGATATGTTGGCAGTTGATCTAGAATGATGGCTTTCCAATGGGTGACTGGTTCATTGGCTTCCTTCCAGCCATGAGAAATTCTGCGGCCAACAATATTCTCCAGGGCCTCAAAAGGCTTACTAAGTTTTTGCTTCTGGAGCGATGGCCCATTCTTCTTCTGGAGATGTGGCATGCAACTCATACTAAGAGGCATCTTCATCATGACGGGAGACTTTCTGAGATAGGCCACAGCACTCCTGTTCCACTGTCTCTTGGCTCTGTTTCTGTGCTTGGGCTTCATAGCTGCCAATCTCTGCATAGGAAGAACTCTTCAGTTTAAATCAGACACAAAGTGGTTTCCTCCACCATAAGTGCCTGCAAGGATAAGAAGGTGAGGATGTGAGGTCAAGGCTCTTTTTAGGAATAACTTTGGAGCAGGTGAAAAAGGCAGGGCTGAATAGATTTGGATACCTAAATGGAATATGTTCTTAAGAAATTAATAGGAAAATTATCAAACTCTTGTCTACAGCTCAGTATATGTGTATCAGAGACATATTCCTGCTGCAAAATGCAATTGACCTCTACTGAGAAACCTAATTCCTGACTTACTATATCAATGAGAAACGAAGCTATGCCTATACCTAAAGTGAGAAAGAAATATGTGAACAGATGGCAAAGAATTCAAAGAACAGCCACTCCTCTCCTTACCACTCAAGCTACTGGTTAGTTGGCTGATCTATAACCACCTGCCCAAGGTCATGGCACTCCAGTCCACTGGCTCTCTCTATTGTGTCTCCTGATCCAGATCCAGGTTGATTACATAAAGATATTCTGTATCTTCATTAGAGAAGTGAGTACTGTGAGTCAAACTGCCAAAAGAAAGAAACATTAATCTGTGCAACAGCACCTATTAGAAATAATTATCTTTTAAAACACATATGGACAAAGAGGATCTTTGCCATTTAAGTGGACTGAGGAATTGGACATTTTTAGCAAAGATAGAGTGGGGAGAATATCTGACATTAAGCGTCCCCCAGCTATCAAATATAGGAGCTGTTAACGACATAAATTTTGGACCCAGAGCAGATTTGAAAGAAACCTTTCTTTGACTACAGAGGTCCTAGTTGCTTCCTAAACATATTTACCAAAAGAAAATACCTTGGTTCTCTAGATTCCAACTTCTGGAAATTCGGTTGAACAGTTGTGGAGCCCAAGAGCTGAACTGACCTCCTCAGCCACCGTGAAGATAGTAAGCCCACCTTCACAGAAGACTAGTGCTTCATGTGGAACAGAGTTGCCACCCCCAACCAAAGCTTTGTGACATCATCAAGGCTCTACTTATGTCATAAAACTCCTCCTAGCCAGGTTTCTTTCCTACTAACCCCCAGAAATATCCAGCATACAGGACCTAAAATGCTGCTCATACAGCCCCATGAAGACCCAAAATAAAAACCCCAATCTTCTTCCCAATTACTTGAGTCATATTTTCCAAGTAACTCAACCCTTTTATGTGTGTTTTTTTTTTTTTCTGTAAAATAATTTTTGGTCTGAGTCAACAACTCACATGAATGTTTTTTTTTTTCCTAGCTCCAATGTCCTCATTGGTTATTTTCTATTGATTTTTCCATTACTTCATAATAATAATTATCAAACTTTCCACTTCTCTTCCTCCTCCCACATTCTTCTTGCTCCGCAAATAAACCTCTCCACTCAAACACCAGTCCAAATAGAGGGCAGGGTACTTTGAGCTGTGGGAATTCCAAGCCCACCCTTCATCCATCCAGATTTAGCAAGGTATGCATCCACAAAAAATATGATCACAAAAAGCCAGTGTATGATATGCAGACAATTGCAAGTGCCATTATCTTTGGCTTCTCCGTCTGCCACAAGTGTCAGCCACATTCAGAGCTTCCAGTTTGATCCCATGTTCTTTCATTCCCAGGTCACTGGATTAGTTGAAATCCCCTTAGTTCGGGCACAGTGTCTCATAGTGTGGACCAAGCCCTTATATTCCTGACATCCTTGCTCTTTTTCTCCATCCATCTGCTCTTCCACTGGAGCTTGGAAGCTCCATCTAGTTTTCTGATTTTGACCCTGACTTGATCTCCATCATTTGCCAAACAAAAGTTCCATGGTGGTTTTTAAGATAGTCAGTCATCAGTCTGATTATGGGACAAGGCACACATAGTTCCTAGGGACATGTCACAGTGCGGTCAAATTCTCCTCCCTGCTTAAGTACCTAGAGAGGGTCACCCTATGGCCTTCTGAGAACCACTCGAGAGATATCGATCTTGACATCCCCAGAATGGCCCCATAAATTGAGATATCATCAGTGTATGTGCACTAACTAGTGTGTGTTTGTGTGTGTGTATTTAAATCACAATAACAAATGGATTGTAACATGGAAGTTTCTTCTCATCTTAAGAAGAATATTTGCTACAGAAACACTCTCACAGTAATAGTGAGAGTGTAAACTATCTAAGAAAGGAGAAATAACTGGAGGAATCCCCCAGGAGTTAGGCTCAGTGTCCCAGGAATTACGCCCAAGGAAAGTCAATGAACTCAGTGATGGAAGATAAAACCCAGCCTAAGTAAAACCCTAAATCATTTAGGTGGAACATGAGATACTCTTACAACAGTTACAAGAGGTCTAAAATGCCTGGACTGGAACATAAGGGGAACACAATGACGTGGAGCTGAGAGTGCATGGCAAAACTGATTGGATCTGGCAAAAATTATGTAAGCATACCAAGGAAACCACCAGTGGGACAAAACCCTAAGAAATCTGTATGACAACATATCATGTTGAACATAATGAGATTTATAGACAAAGGAAAGATCTTAATTATGTCACTGTCACACAGGTGATGATGAACCAGTTCCATCGTAGAGTGACTCCCTGCTGTGTTTAAGATAACCTGTCAATTCTGTCTAGTCAGTTACAAGGAAATTTGCATTAATTGCACAGATTAACTATCAGCATCATTTACTGCACAATCAAAGGCAAGGCAAAGAAATCATAGACATGTTGTTGAATGCTGATGATGTTATTGGGAGTTTTGATGGGCTTTTTCTTAAAGGGAAATCATCGGTGACTCTCATGCATGAAGCAGATCCTTTCTCTGTGATGTTTCCTGAATAGCCACTGAGATACCAGCCCATTGAGTTGTGGTCTCTCTCTCTTTTAAAAAGCAACTTCTTCCTTCAGCTTGATCTCTTGCTTGAGCTTCCCTTCCGGCTACTAGGCTCCTTTTCTGATCCTGCAGAGGGCTTTTGTAAGGGATTGTGATCTCTAAGTTTTTCCCCTTTCAAGAACTAATCATTCTATTAATCACAATTCTAAACTGCTGTGGGAGTTTGTTTGTGACTTATGCCTTCACATGTGATACAAGCGACCTGTGTGTATAGGGTCTTCTCTCTGTTCATGTGGGGAAGGCATGGCAGCAGGAGTAGATGGCTGCTCATTCTCTGTAAGGAAATCAGTAAACAGAGGACACCAAGTACAAGGATGTCCTGAAATATTAAGTCTTGTCCTTTCAAGGCCCCAAAGCCTCCAGCTAGGTTCAGGGTCACGACAATCTCCAAAACCCACCGAGCATGAAGTATTCAGAACCAGAAGCCTGTGTGTGCCATATCACATAAATTCATCGTGAGTACACCAATCTGTTTTTTTTAATTCTAAATTATTTTGTCCCATCAGAACGATCTATATTACCAATTAACCAAATTTGCTGCATCTTTGGTGTCCTAGAATTGCTTTAAATTGTTGCTGGGACAGTCTTACAAACCTTCCTGTGCGGTTATGAGACCTTAAGGGGACAGCACTTATTTCAGAAATCAAAGGCAGTTGGGTTCAATCCTATGGTAAGCTGTTAGCTAGACACTGGAAGGATGGATTTGACTAAGAAAGGGAGACAGCATACATGGAGGCAGGTAACCTTTCCTTTGCAAAATGACCCATTTTGAGGCCTTACTTCAGGCTCTTCTCTTCTCCTAATCTTGGTATTTTTATTAGTTTAGGAGAAGAATTAAAACTCCATTTACAGTATCTGTGAACCTGAATGAGTTAAGTATGTGTGACCAACTTGATGTCTGCCTGTCTGTCAACAGGGCCAGAGTTCAGGGGCATCTGATGTATAGCACAGGAATGTCAGCCATCAATCTCTGGTCCACCTAACTCTACAGCATTAGAGTTGTCATGGTTGCTCATCTGACCTTCCTCATATGATCTCCCTCCACAGAGATGTCAGAAAAATCCTCCCCTGAGAGTGCAAGTTCTTTACAAATGAAAGATTATACAACAGAAGACACATGGGAGATTTATATGGGCGAGCTGTTGAAAGGATAAAGTGACAGAAGAAGTTTATTAATTAAAGAAAGAATCCGCTTCAGCTGATAGGTTAGAACATAGATAGGTGGAGTAAACAAAATAGAATGCCAGGAGGAAGAGGTAGTGAGCTCAGAGAAGCCATGCTCCCCTCTCCCCGGCAGATGCCATAGCTCTGCTCTCTGAGGCAGATGTCGATGCAGCCAGCCACCATGTCAGACATGCTGAATTTTTCCTGGTAAGTGCACCTCGTTATACTACACTGATTATTAGAAATGGGTTAAAATGCTGAATCTAATGGGCCAGCAGTGTTTAAAAGAATACAGTTTTTGTGTATTTATTTCAGGCATAACCTTCATGCGGCCGTGGTGCTGGGGACACATCCTCGCTGCTCAAATAACTACAGAATGGCTTGCAGCCTTGTGGACAACTGAATCCACTGAAAGCCTGAGAAAGCTTGGGAAAGAGTAAAGCATGTTTTCTTGGTAGCAGCGATTTCTCGGTCTGCTCTGCTTGCTAGAAGAAAGCAAGGGCTCTCATCTAAAAGAGGCTTGCTGACTCAGCTTCAGCTGCAAAACCCTGCAGCCCTTAAGAGGTCCTGCCACAAAACCGTTAAATGGTGTTGATAAAAGCCAACTGAATGCTTGTATGTTTTCAGCAGTAGCAGGAAAAAAAACTGTGTTGTTTTAAAATGCCGGGTTTCTGGGCCATCCTGCCTGGGCAAACTCTGACTGTTTGAGGAATGAGGGCCAGCTACAGAAAGAGGGCTTGAGTGTTGTCTGTTGCAGCCTCTTTGATGGCAAGGACCTTGAAACACTGTAGATTTGTGGCACTGAATGCGGCTCTGTTCAGTACCTCAGCCACAAGTTTGGAATGGCAGAAAGCTAAGGAATGGGCTACATCTGGCCAGCAAAGCCACGGCTTTAGTCCTACTGAGATTGCTTGGTAAATGAAAGACTCATGTGGTCAGAAAAACAGAGAGAGAAATAGAGTAAAGAGAGATTCAAAGACAAAGAAAATTTTTAAATGATTTACAGTGTGTTAAAAATATGTGCAGGCTAAAATTTGAAGTTCTTAAAGTTAAAAAAGGAAGAGAGTTGTTGGGTGTGGTAGGACACACCTGTAAACCCAACACATGGGAGGCAGAGGGAGATTGACCTCTGTACCTTCAAGGTGAGGTTGCACACGCCTTTAATCCCAGTGCCTTGAAGGCAGAGACAAACAGATCTTTGTGAGTTCAATGTGTAGTAGCATACACCTTTAATCCCAATGCCTGAAAGGCAGAGAGAGGCAGATCTCTGAGACTTCAAGGACAGACAGGTATACAGAGTTATTCCAGGTCAAAGATACAGAGAACCTATCTCAGAAGGCAAAAAATAGAAAGGAAAAATAAACAAAATAGAGGTTAAATTGAAGCGCACAAAGATGGAAAATTCACAGCGAATTTTGATATTGTATGCTATTATGCTCTTTTTGAATCATTTGAATTTTGAGGCAGTAGCAATATCTGCTAAAAGATGTTTCTTTATAAAAGCTGCTGAAATAATCCAACATAGATATTTTGAAAATGCCTTGACTTTGAAATTTGGATCTAAGGACATGATGCTTTGGAAAGGAGTTTCTATTTTGTTTTCACAGAGGGTGATAGTCTGTGGATGCCTCTATCCTAATATGGTAGGATGGACCACGCCCTACTTAATGGTTGCTGTGAACACCTTTAAAAAATTGCTTCGCTCAACTGCCAACTGAGATAAATCAATAATGATGCCACCATTCAGCAGGAAGCATTTTGGAGAGAAAAAACTGCACCCACGTTCCCAAATATGGCTTATAAGCGTTCTTTTACATTTAAAGTGGGATGTGATATAGATATGAATATTTGCATTAGTATAGATTTTGCTTTACTGATAGAGATTTTAGGTCAATTGTGTTATGTGTATATGCATTTTTGATCTTCATTAAGGTATTGTGATTGTGTAGTTCATTTAAAAATATAATGTATATAGGTTATTAATGGATAATCATTAAAAATAGTCAAGTTTGTAGTCATGTTAGTTAGATTTTCTAGCTACATATATATATATATATATATTTCAGTTAGATAGGCATTATTCATATCTCTCTAGACTACAAAATAGGGTATTTAATGTTTTAGCACCTTAGGTTTTTTCTTGACAGTGAGACACTCTACACTTGGCAGCACATATCTACTTCAGGAAGAAGATGGGCATCAAAGAGGATCCTTACGGAGTTTGACAGCCATTTGGGGAAGAAACTGCTCTTGCCTGGATTGTTGCATAAACTGTACACAGAAAACACTCAGAGAGAGGACTACTGAACTTGCCTAAAGGTGAGATGATCTTTCCGTGTTCCTGATTCAGGAAAGGGTCAGCAAAACATTCTTCAAGACAAGCAGATAGTGACTGCCTTTGAAATTTCCTGCTTCATGGAAATGTCTGCTGGAAACTATGGGCCTGTATGCTGAGGATGGAAACACCAACGGTACAGAGGAACTTTGGGTGACTGTCCAGGCAGCGAGATGTCTCTGTCATTTCTAGAGTTTGAAAATGGCTTACTTTTTGTTTGCTTAGGTAATACTGTATTATTCTGGAGTCTCTGATGGAGTTGAAGAAGAGATAGATAGTTATAGTTTTCCATTGTTATGATAAAAGATAAAATAGATATAAATATTGTAACTGTAATTCTTGCTTGATAACTGTTTTGTTATATGTAATTTTGCTATGTTAAAGTTAAAGATTCCATTCTTGTTTAAACAGAAATAGGAGTAATGATGGAGTATAGGTCATTGGTTAATTAAATAAAGAAACTCTTTGGCCTGAAAGGTTAGAACATAGGTGGGTGGAATAAACATAAGAGAATGCTGGGAGGAATAGGAATTGAGCTTAGAGATGCCATGCACCTCTTCCATGGGCAGAAATGGTAGCTCTGCACTCTGAGGCAGATGGCGATACAGCCAGCCACCAGGTCAGACATGCTAAATCTTTCCTTCTAAGCCCACCTCGTGCTGCAACATACATTATTAGACATGGGTTAAGAGGCTGAAAATAATGGGGCAGGCAGTGTTGAAATGAATAGTTTTGTGTTGTTGTTTCGGAGCATAACCTTACAAGGCGGCCCCATGGGGATGCAGCCCTGCTGCTCAAATTTCTACAATCAAGGGTGAAATGGAAGAAGGGAAGAAAGAAGAGAGAGAGACAAGGAAGAATGGATGAATTCAATCATTCATTGGAAAAATGAGTGAACCAATGAATGAGGAGACCTAGTAGGAAATAATGTTCTGCATTCCCTCAGAGAGTCAGGTCAAATTAAGGATTGACAAGGTTTTCCACTAAGGAGGAGGCTTATTCCATTTTACCTTCTTTGTGCTCCAGGCCCACCCACAAGAGTGATGATGAGGACAGGGAGAAGAAGAGGAGAGGGTGTACCAGAATTCCCTGGTACAATTTCTCACCCAAATTGTAGCCAAATCACCTGACCTGGGACAGATGATCTACATGCTGGACCCTAACTTCCAGTTTGACAACTCTAACATTTTAACCAAGTTTGTGAAGATGAAGGAACCAAAAATAGCCCAGTTACAGGATGGCAGGTTCCTTACAGGATGGGAGTCAGACATCAGTACGATACTGGTATTTGGCGGTTTGATGGGTGTGTGGGGTCTTTGCCAGACTCCACCTAGCATCATGGATTCCCTACTTTACTGATATTATGGAGTTCGGTGCATTCATCATATGTGTGCATGTCACACACTACTGGGCATCATATGTACATGTTTATCCTGTGTGTGGGTGAGTGTGTTCATGAGTTTTATAGCCCAAGTACTACAGAACATGATCAATGAAAGGGAACACTGTTTTCCAGATATGGCAGGGCAATTATTTAAATGAACTGACAAGGGTTGGATGGCATGGATAAGAAGTATGAGAGTTCAAGGCATACGGAATCCAGGCATGACAAAGTAGGTGGCAGACAGAATTCTGGCAAAACTAAGTAGGTAGCTTGATGTCCAACTTACTGGAGAAGAGCAACTGAGCAGAGACACTTTTCACTAAGCAACATGCTCTAGTGGAGATCAAACATCCTTTGACTTACAGCCAGTACGAATTAAACCATTCATCAAATGAAACCTAATTTTCTCTGATTTTGAGTATACATTTGTGTCCCTTCCTGATTAATCTACTCTTTATCCTCTTAAGTCCCAATACCTCACGCTGATATCGGTCACATCTTTCCATTTGACATGGTTTTCCCTCAAGCTTCGTACCACCCCGAGATCATACAACTTTTTGTCCCCTCTCCACTGCTTCCTTGACAGCCATCTTGTCCTTTACCACACCACGCATCCCCAGTCCTTTACTCTCCAAGGGGAAAAGACCATAAATCCTGCTTAGTTTTGAGGCATGTATTTCTGTGATGCCCCATCCACCAAACACAATCCATCATTGACCAAATAACACAACATGTTAACAAATTTTTATTCTTTGAGAAAGAATAATCCATTGGAAAAGATACCAGGATTAATAGAAGACCTGTGGTATCTCTGAAAAAAACACATTCCCAAAGAGAGAATTAAGTCTGCCCCTCAAAATTTGAGAATTTCACTTTAACAGATCTTCACCAAATCATAGACATAGATATGGAAGTCATTATCAAACTTGATGAAATACACAGAAGGTTTGTTGGGAACTTGGCAAATAATTTTACCTATCTCTTGGGTTCCATCTTTTTTGTTGTACTGCACTCTTTGGCCTCCAAGGAATCCCTGCCTAATTCCAAAGTCACCTCTACTGGAGGACATTCATGCGTGATGTGGAGGTTGCCTTCAATGGAATCATCATGATGGTGGTAAAGGTACAGGAACGGATCATTCTCGTTGACAATGTAGAAACAGGTCGTTATGGCCTGCACCTCATCTGGGACCACGCCACTCCACTCTTCCTTAGAGCCTGGCATGATGTGGAGGTTGCCTTCCAGGTAGTCATCCAGGAGGTGGTAAATGTACAAGACGGGATCTTTCTTGTAGGTAATATAAAACCAGGTCTTCATGATTGGCACCTCTTCTAGGACCATCCCGTTCCAGTCATTCTTAGAGCCATTTGTGCCCATGAATGTATGTTTCACTGCTCTGCCAACTATGGTGTTTGAGAGATGAGTGTCTGTCACCTGAGGAAATGGCACATTATTAGGCAGGATCTTCAGGTTTAAAATCCTTTCATCACTATGAAGTTCCAAGCCATAGACACAATCAATCCCATCATATTTCAACAAATAGAGAGAGGGATATGTTGGCAGTTGATCTAGAATGATGGCTTTCCAATGGGTGACTGGTTCATTGGCTTCCTTCCAGCCATGAGAAATTCTGCGGCCAACAATATTCTCCAGGGCCTCAAAAGGCTTACTAAGTTTTTGCTTCTGGAGCGATGGCCCATTCTTCTTCTGGAGATGTGGCATGCAACTCATACTAAGAGGCATCTTCATCATGACGGGAGACTTTCTGAGATAGGCCACAGCACTCCTGTTCCACTGTCTCTTGGCTCTGTTTCTGTGCTTGGGCTTCATAGCTGCCAATCTCTGCATAGGAAGAACTCTTCAGTTTAAATCAGACACAAAGTGGTTTCCTCCACCATAAGTGCCTGCAAGGATAAGAAGGTGAGGATGTGAGGTCAAGGCTCTTTTTAGGAATAACTTTGGAGCAGGTGAAAAAGGCAGGGCTGAATAGATTTGGATACCTAAATGGAATATGTTCTTAAGAAATTAATAGGAAAATTATCAAACTCTTGTCTACAGCTCAGTATATGTGTATCAGAGACATATTCCTGCTGCAAAATGCAATTGACCTCTACTGAGAAACCTAATTCCTGACTTACTATATCAATGAGAAACGAAGCTATGCCTATACCTAAAGTGAGAAAGAAATATGTGAACAGATGGCAAAGAATTCAAAGAACAGCCACTCCTCTCCTTACCACTCAAGCTACTGGTTAGTTGGCTGATCTATAACCACCTGCCCAAGGTCATGGCACTCCAGTCCACTGGCTCTCTCTATTGTGTCTCCTGATCCAGATCCAGGTTGATTACATAAAGATATTCTGTATCTTCATTAGAGAAGTGAGTACTGTGAGCCAAACTGCCAAAAGAAAGAAACATTAATCTGTGCAACAGCACCTATTAGAAATAATTATCTTTTAAAACACATATGGACAAAGAGGATCTTTGCCATTTAAGAGGACTGAGGAATTGGACATTTTTAGCAAAGATAGAGTGGGGAGAATATCTGACATTAACCGTCCCCCAGCTATCAAATATAGGAGCTGTTAACGACATAAATTTTGGACCCAGAGCAGATTTGAAAGAAACCTTTCTTTGACTACAGAGGTCCTAGTTGCTTCCTAAACATATTTACCAAAAGAAAATAACTTGGCTCTCTAGATTCCAACTTCTGGAAATTCGGTTGAACAGTTGTGGAGCCCAAGAGCTGAACTGACCTCCTCAGCCACCGTGAAGATAGTAAGCCCACCTTCACAGAAGACTAGTGCTTCATGTGGAACAGAGTTGCCACCCCCAACCAAAGCTTTGTGACATCATCAAGGCTCTACTTATGTCATAAAACTCCTCCTAGCCAGGTTTCTTTCCTACTAAACCCCAGAAATATCCAGCATACAGGACCTAAAATGCTGCTCATACAGCCCCATGAAGACCCAAAATAAAAACCCCAATCTTCTTCCCAATTACTTGAGTCATATTTTCCAAGTAACTCAACCCTTTTATGTGTGTTTTTTTTTTTCTGTAAAATAATTTTTGGTCTGAGTCAACAACTCACATGAATGTTTTTTTTTCCTATCTCCAATGTCCTCATTGGTTATTTTCTATTACTTCATAATAATAATTATCAAACTTTCCACTTCTCTTCCTCCTCCCCATTCTTCTGCTCCGCAAATAAACCTCTCCACTCAAACACCAGTCCAAATAGAGGGCAGGGTACTTTGAGCTGTGGGAAGTCCAAGCCCACCCTTCATCCATCCAGATTTAGCAAGGTATGCATCCACAAAAAATATGATCACAAAAAGCCAGTGTATGATATGCAGACAATTGCAAGTGCCATTATCTTTGGCTTCTCCGTCAGCCCCAATTGTCAGCCACATTCAGAGCTTCCAGTTTGATCCCATGTTCTTTCATTCCCAGGTCACTGGATTAGTTGAAATCCCCTTAGTTCAGGCACAGTGTCTCATAGTGTGGACCAAGCCCTTATATTCCTGACATCCTTGCTCTTTTTCTCCATCCATCTGCTCTTCCACTGGAGCTTGGAAGCTCCATCTAGTTTTCTGATTTTGACCCTGACTTGATCTCCATCATTTGCCAAACAAAAGTTCCATGGTGGTTTTCAAGATAGTCAGTCATCAGTCTGACTATGGGACAAGGCACACATAGTTCCTAGGGACATGTCACAGTGCGGTCAAATTCTCCTCCCTGCTTAAGTACCTAGAGAGGGTCACCCTATGGCCTTCTGAGAACCACTCGAGAGATATCGATCTTGACATCCCCAGAATGGCCCCATAAATTGAGATATCATCAGTGTATGTGCATTAACTTGTGTGTGTTTGTGTGTGTGTATTTAAAGCACAATAACAAATGGATTGTAATATTGAAGTTTCTTCTCATCTTGAGAAGAATATTTGCTACAGAAACACTCTCACAGTAATAGTGAGAGTGTAAACTACCTAAGAAAGGAGAAATAACTGGAAGAATCCCCCAGGAGTTAGGCTCAGTGTCCCAGGAATTACGCCCAAGGAAAGTCAATGAACTCAGTGATGGAAGATAAAACCCTGCCTAAATAAAACCCTAAATCATTTAGGTGGAACATGAGATACTCTTACAACAGTTACAAGAGGTCTAAAATGCCTGGACTGGAACATAAGGGGAACACAATGACTTGGAGCTGAGAGTGCATGGCAAAACTGATTGGATCTGGCAAAAATTATGTAAGCATACCAAGGAAACCACCAGTGGGACAAAACCCTAAGAAATCTGTATGACAACATATCATGTTGAACATAATGAGATTTATAGACAAAGGAAAGATCTTAATTATGTCACTGTCACACAGGTGATGATGAACCAGTTCCATCGTAGAGTGACTCCCTGCTGTGTTTAAGATAACCTGTCAATTCTGTCTAGTCAGTTACAAGGAAATTTGCATTAATTGCACAGATTAACTATCAGCATCATTTACTGCACAATCAAAGGCAAGGCAAAGAAATCATAGACATGTTGTTGAATGCTGATGATGTTATTGGGAGTTTTGATGGGTTTTTTTATTAAGGGAAATCATCGGTGACTCTCATGCATGAAGCAGATCCTTTCTCTGTGATGTTTCCTGAATAGCCACTGAGATACCAGCCCATTGAGTTGTGGTCTCTCTCTCTTTTAAAAAGCAACTTCTACCTTCATCTTGATCTCTTCCTTGAGCTTCCCTTCCGGCTACTAGGCTCCTTTTCTGATCCTGCAGAGGGCTTTTGTAAGGGATTGTGATCTCTAAGTTTTTCCCCTTTCAAGAACTAATCATTCTATTAATCACAATTCTAAACTGCTGTGGGAGTTTGTTTGTGATTTATGCCTTCACATGTGATACAAGCGACCTGTGTGTATAGGATCTTCTCTCTGTTCATGTGGAGAAGGCATGGCAGCAGGAGTAGATAGCTGCTCATTCTCTGTGAGGAAATCAGTAAACAGTGGGGACCAAGTACCAGGATGTCCTTAAATATTAAGTCTTGTCCTTTCAAGGCCCCAAAGCCTCCAGCTAAGTTCAGGGTCACGACAATCTCCAAAACCCACCGAGCATGAAGTATTCAGAACCAGAAGCCTGTGTGTGCCATATCACATAAATTCATCGTGAGTACACCAATCTGTTTTTTTTAATTCTAAATTATTTTGTCCCATCAGAACGATCTATATTACCAATTAACCAAATTTGCCGCATCTTTCGTGTCCTAGAATTGCTTTAAATTGTTGCTGGGACAGCCTTACAAACCTTCCTGTGCTGTTATGAAACCTTAAGGGGACAGCACTTATTTCAGAAATCAAAGGCAGTTGGGTTCAATCCTACGGTTAGCTGTTAGCTAGACACTGGAAGGATGGATTTGACTGAGAAAGGGAGACAGCATACATGGAGGCAGGTAACGTATCCTTTGCAAAATGACCCATTTTGAGGCCTTACTTCAGGCTCTTCTCTTCTCCTAATCTTGGTTTTTTTATTAGTTTAGGAGAAGAATTAAAACTCCATTTACAGTATCTGTGAACCCGAATGAGTTAAGTATGTGTGACCAACTTGATGTCTGCCTGTCTGTCAACAGGGCCAGAGTTCAGGGGCATCTGATGCATAGCACAGGAATGTCAGCCATCAATCTCTGGTCCACCTAACTCTACAGCATTAGAGTTGTCATGGTTGCTCATCTGATCTTCCTCATATGATCTCCATCCACAGAGATGTCAGAAAAATCCTCCCCTGAGAGTGCAAGTTCTTTACAAATGAAAGATTATACAACAGAAGACACATGGGAGATTTATATGGGCAAGCTGTTGAAAGGATAAAGTGACAGAAGAAGTTTATTGATTAATTAAAGAAAGAATCCACTTCAGCTGATAGGTTAGAACATAGGTAGGTGGAGTAAACAAAATAGAATGCCGGGAGGAAGAGGTAGTGAGCTCAGAGAAGCCATGCTCCCCTCTCCCCGGCAGATGCCATAGCTCTGCCCTCTGAGGCAGATGTCGATGCAGCCAGCCACCATGTCAGACATGCTGAATTTTTCCTGGTAAGTGCACCTCGTTATACTACACTGATTATTAGAAATGGGTTAAAATGCTGAATCTAATGGGCCAGCAGTGTTTAAAAGAATACAGTTTTTGTGTATTTATTTCAGGCATAAACTTCATGCGGCCGTGGTGCCGGGGACACAGCCTCGCTGCTCAAATAACTACAGAATGGCTTGCAGCCTTGTGGACAACTGAATCTACTGAAAGCCTGAGAAAGCTTGGGAAAGAGTAAAGCATGTTTTCTTGGTAGCAGCGATTTCTCGGTCTGCTCTGCTTGCTAGAAGAAAGCAAGGGCTCTCATCTAAAAGAGGCTTGCTGACTCAGCTTCAGCTGCAAAACCCTGCAGCCCTTAAGAGGTCCTGCCACAAAACATTTAAATGGTGTTGATAAAAGCCAACTGAATGCTTGTATATTTCAGCAGTAGCAGGAAAAAAAAACTGTGTTGTTTTAAAATGCCGGCATTCTGGGCCATCCTGCCTGGGCAAACTCTGACTGTTTGAGGAAGAAGGGCCAGCTACAGAAAGAGGGCTTGAGTGTTGTTTGTTGCAGCCTCTTTGATGGCAAGGACCTTGAAACACTGTAGACTAGTGGCACTGAATGCGGCTCTGTTCGGTACCTCAGCCACAAGGTTGGAATGGCAGAAAGCTAAGGAATGGGCTACATCTGGCCAGCAAAGCCACGGCTTTAGTCCTACTGAGATTGCTTGGTAAATGAAAGACTCATGTGGTCAGAAAAACAGAGAGAGAAATAGAGTAAAGAGAGATTCAAAGACAAAGAAAAATTTTAAATTATTTACACTGTGTTAAAAATATGTGCAGGCTAAAATTTGAAGTTCTTAAAGTTAAAAAAAGGAAGAGAGTTGTTGGGTGTGGTAGTACACACCTGTAAACCTAACACATGGGAGGCAGAGTGAGATTGACTTCTGTACCTTCAAGGTGAGGTAGCACAGGCCTTTAATCCCAGTGCCTTGAAGGCAGAGACAAACAGATCTTTGTGAGTTCAATGTGTAGTAGCATACACCTTTAATCCCAATGCCTGAAAGGCAGAGAGAGGCAGATCTCTGAGACTTCAAGGACAGACAGGTATACAGAGTTATTCCAGGTCAAAGATACAGAGAACCTGTCTCAAAAGACAAAAAATAAAAAGGAAAAATAAACAAAATAGAGGTTAAATTGAAGCGCACAAAGATGGAAAATTCACAGCGAATTTTGATATTGTATGCTATTATGCTCTTTTTGAATCATTTGAATTTTGAGGCAGTAGCAATAGCTGCTAAAGGATGTTTCTTTATAAAAGCTGCTGAAATAATCCAACATAGATATTTTGAAAATGCCTTGACTTTGAAATTTGGATCTAAGGACATGATGCTTTGGAAAGGAGTTTCTATTTTGTTTTCACAGAGGGTGATAGTCTGTGGATGCCTCTATCCTAATATGGTAGGATGGACCACGCCCTACTTAAAGGTTGCTCTGAACACCTTTAAAATTTGCTTCGCTCAACTGCCAACTGAGATAAATCAATAATGATGCCACCATTCAGCAGGAAGCATTTTGGAGAGAAAAAACTGCACCCACGTTCCCAAATATGGCTTATAAACGTTCTTTTACATTTAAAGTGGGATGTGATATAGATATGAATATTTGCATTAGTATAGATTTTGCTTTACTGATAGAGATTTTAGGTCAATTTTGTTATATGTATATGCATTTTTGATCTTAATTAAGGTATTGTGATTGTGTAGTTCATTTAAAAATATAATGTACATAGATTATTAATGGATAATCATTAATAATAGTCAAGTTTGTAGTCATGTTAGTTAGATTTTCTAGCTACACAGAGATATGTATATTTCAGTTAGATAGGCATTATTCATATCTCTCTAGACTACAAAACAGGCTATTTAATGTTTTAGTACATTAGGGTTTTTCATGACAGTGAGACACTCTACTCTTGGCAGCACATATCTACTTCAGGAAGAAGATGGGCATCAAAGAGGATCCTTATGGAGTTTGATAGCCATTTGGGGAAGAAACTGCTCTTGCCTGGATTGTTGCATAAACTGTACACAGAAAACACTCAGAGAGAGGACTACTGAACTTGCCTAAAGGTGAGATGATCTTTTCGTGTTCCTGATTCAAGAAAGGGTCAGCAAAACATTCTTCAAGACAAGCAGATAGTGACTGCCTTTGAAATTTCCTGCTTCATGGAAATGTCTGCTGGAAACTATGGGCCTGTAGGCTGAGGATGGAAACACCAACGGTACAGGGGAACTTTGTGTGACTGTCCAGGCAGCGAGATGTCTCTGTCCTTTCTAGATTTTGAAAATGGCTTACTTCTTGTTTGCTTAGGTAATACTGTATTATTCTGGAGTCTCTGATGGAGTTGAAGAATAGATAGATAGTTATAGTTTTCCATTGTTATGATAAAAGATAAAATAGATATAAATATTGTAACTGTAATTCTTGCTTGATAACTGTTTTGTTATATGTAATTTTGCTATGTTAAAGTTAAAGATTCCGTTCTTGTTTAAACAGAAATAGGAGTAATGATGAAGTATAGGTCATTGGTTAATTAAATAAAGAAACTGTTTGGCCTGAAAGGTTAGAACATAGGTGGGTGAAATAAACATAAGAGAATGCTGGGAGGAATAGGAATTGAGCTTAGAGATGCCATGCACCTCTCCCATGAGCAGAAATGGTAGCTCTGCACTCTGAGGCAGATGGCGATACAGCCAGCCACCAGGTCAGACATGCTAAATCTTTCCTTCTAAGCGCACCTCGTGCTGCAACATACATTATTAGACATGGGTTAAGAGGCTGAAAATAATGGGGCAGGCAGTGTTGAAATGAATAGTTTTGTGTTGTTATTTCGGAGCATAACCTTACAAGGCGGCCCCATGGGGATGCAGCCCTGCTGCTCAAATTTCTACAATCAAGGGGGAAATGGAAGAAGGGAAGAAAGAAGAGAGAGAGACAAGGAAGAATGGATGAATTCAATCATTCCTTGGAAAAATGAGTGAACCAATGAATGAGGAGACCTAGTAGGAAAAAATGTGCTGCATTCCCTCAGAGAGTCAGGTCAAATTAAGGATTGACAAGGTTTTCCACTAAGGAGGAGGGTTATTCCATTTTACCTTCTTTGTGCTCCAGGCCCACCCACAAGAGTGATGATGAGGACAGGGAGAAGAAGAGGAGAGGGTGTACCAGAATTCCCTGGTACAATTTCTCACCCAAATTGTAGCCAAATCACCTGACCTGGGACAGCTGATCTACATGCTGGACCCTAACTCCCAGTTTGACAACTCTAATATTTTAACCAAGTTTGTGAAGATGAAGGAACCAAAAATAGCCCAGTTACAGGATGGCAGGTTCCTTACAGGATGGGAGTCAGACATCAGTACCATACTGGTATTTGGCGGTTTGATGGGTGTGTGGGGTCTTTGCCAGACTCCACCTAGCATCATGGATTCCCTACTTTACTGATATTATGGAGTTCGGTGCATTCATCCTATGTGTGCATGTCACACATTAGTGGGCATCATATGTACATGTTTATCCTGTGTCTGGGTGAGTGTGTTCATGAGTTTTATAGCCCAAGTACTACAGAACATGATCAATGAATGGGAACACTGTTTTCCAGATATGGCAGGGCAATTATTTAAATGAACTGACAAGGGTTGGATGGCATGGATAAGACCTATGAGAGTTCAAGGCATACCGAATCCAGGCATGACAAATAGGTGGCAGACAGAATTTTGGCAAAACTAAGTAGGTAGCTTGATGTCCAACTTACTGGAGAAGAGCAACTGAGCGGAGACACTTTTCACTAAGCAACATGCTCTAGTGGAGATCAAACATCATTTGATTTACAGCCAGTACGAATTAAACCATTCACCAAATGAAACCTAATTTTCTCTGATTTTGAGTATACATTTGTGTCCCTTCCTGATTAATCTACTCTTTATCCTCTTAAGTCCCAATACCTCATGCTGATATCGGTCACATCTTTCCATTAGACATGGTTTTCCCTCAAGCTTCATACCGCCCTGAGATCATACAACTTTTTGTCCCCTCTCCACTGCTTCCTTGACAGCCATCTTGTCCTTTACCACACCACGCATCCCCAGTCCTTTACTCTCCAAGGGGAAAAGACCATAAATCCTCCTTTGTTTTGAGGCATGTATTTCTGTGATGCCCCATCCACCAAACACAATCCATCATTGACCAAATAACACAACATGTTAACAAATTTTTCTTCTTTGAGAAAGAATAATCCATTGGAAAAGATACCAGGATTCATAGAAGACCTGAGGTATCTCTGAAAAAACACATTCCCAAAGAGAGAATTAAGTCTGACCCTCAAAATTTGAGAATTTCACTTTAACAGATCTTCAGCAAATCATAGACATAGATATGGAAGTCATTATCAAACTTGATGAAATACACAGAAGGTTTGTTGGGAACTTGGCAAATAATTTTACCTATCTCTTGGGTCCCATCTTTTTTGTTGTACTGCACACTTTTGCCCTCCAAGGAATCCCTGCCTAATTCCAAAGTCACCTCTACTGGAGGACATTCAGGCGTGATGTGGAGGTTGCCTTCAATGGATTCATCATGATGATGGTAAAGGTACAGGACCGGATCATTCTCGTTGACAATGTAGAAACAGGTCGTTATGGTCTGCACCTAATCTGGGACCACGCCACTCCACTCTTCCCTAGAGCCTGGCATGATGTGGAGGTTGCCTTCCAGGTAGTCATCCAGGAGGTGGTAAATGTACAAGACCGGATCTTTCTTGTAGGTAACATAAAACCAGGTCTTCATGATTGGCACCTCTTCTAGGACCATCCCGTTCCAGTCATTCTTAGAGCCATTTGTGCCCATGAATGTATGTTTCACTGCTCTGCCAATTATGGTGTTTGAGAGATGAGTGTCTGTCACCTGAGGAAATGGCACATTATTAGGCAGGATCTTCAGGTTTAAAATCCTTTCATCACTATGAAGCTCCAAGCCATAGACACAATCAATCCCATCATATTTCAAAAAATAGAGAGAGGGATATTTTGGCAGTTGATCTAGAATGATGGCTTTCCAATGGGTGACTGGTTCATTGGCTTCCTTCCAGCCATGAGAAATTCTGTGGCCAACAATATTCTCCAGGGCCTCAAAAGGCTTACTAAGTTTTTGCTTCTGGAGCGATGGCCCGTTCTTCTTCTGGAGATGTGGCATGCAACTCAGACTAAGAGGCATCTTCATCATGGTGGGAGACTTTCTGAGATAGGCCACAGCACTCCTGTTCCACTGTCTCTTGGCTCTGTTTCTGTGCTTGGGCTTCATAGCTGCCAATCTCTGCATAGGAAGAACTCTTCAGTTTAAATCAGACACAAAGTGGTTTCCTCCACCATAAGTGCCTGCAAGGATAAGAAGGTGAGGATGTGAGGTCAAGGCTCTTTTTAGGAATAACTTTGGAGCAGGTGAAAAAGGCAGGGCTGAATAGATTTGGATAACTAAATGGAATATGTTCTTAAGAAATTAATAGGAAAATTATCAAACTCTTGTCTACAGCTCAGGATATGTGTATCAGAGACATATTCCTGCTGCAAAATGCAATTGACCTCTACTGAGAAACCTACTTCCTGACTTACTATATCAATGAGAGAGGAAGCTATGCCTATACCTAAAGTGAGAAAGAAATATCTGAACAGATGGCAAAGAATTCAAAGAACAGCCACTCCTCTCCTTACCACTCAAGCTACTGGTTAGTTGGCTGATCTATAACCACGTGCCCAAGGTCATGGCACTCCAGTCCACTGGCTCTCTCTATTGTGTCTCCTGATCCAGATCCAGGTTGATTACATAAAGATATTCTGTATCTTCATTAGAAAAGTGAGTACTGTGAGTCAAACTGCCAAAAGAAAGAAACATTAATCTGTGCAACAGCACCTATTAGAAATAATTATCTTTTAAAACACATATGGACAAAGAGGATCTTTGTCATTTAAGTGGACTGAGGAATTGGACATTTTTAGCAAAGATAGAGTGGGGAGAATACCTTACATTAATCGTCCCCCAGCTATCAAATATAGGAGCTGTTAACGACATAAATTTTGGACCCAGAGCAGATTTGAAAGAAACCTTTCTTTGACTACAGAGGTCCTAGTTGCTTCCTAAACATATTTACCAAAAGAAAATATCTTGGCTCTCTAGATTCCAACTTCTGGAAATTCGGTTGAACAGTCGTGGAGCCCAAGAGCTGAACTGACCTCCTCAGCCACCGTGAACAAGTAAGCCCACCTTCACAGAAGACTAGTGCTTCATGTGGAACAGAGTTGCCACCCCCAACCAAAGCTTTGTGACATCATCAAGGCTCTACTTATGTCATAAAACTCCTCCTAGCCAGGTTTCTTCCCTACTAACCCCTAGAAATATCCAGCATACAGGTCCTAAAATGCTGCTCATACAGCCCCATGAAGACCCAAAATAAAAACCCCAATCTTCTTCCCAATTACTTGAGTCATATTTTTCAAGTAACTCAACCACTTTATGTGTTTTTTTTTTCTGTAAAATAATTTTTGGTCTGAGTCAACAACTCACATGAATGTTTTTTTTCCTAGCTCCAATGTCCTCATTGGTTATTTTCTATTGATTTTTCCATTACTTCATAATAATAACTATAAAACTTTCCACTTTTCTTCCTCCTCCCACATTCTTCTTGCTCCGCAAATAAACCACTTTACTCAAACACCAGTCCAAATAGAGGGCAGGGTACTTTGAGCTGTGGGAAGTCCAAGCCCACCCTTCATCCATCCAGATTTAGCAAGGTATGCATCCACAAAAAATATGATCACAAAAAGCCAGTGTATGAAATGTGGACAATTGCAAGTGCCATTATCTTTGGCTTCTCCGTCTGCCCCAATTGTCAGCCACATTCAGAGCTTCCGGTTTGATCCCATGTTCTTTCATTCCCAGGTCACTGGATTAGTTGAAATCCCCTTAGTTCAGGCACAGTGTCTCATAGTGTGGACCAAGCCCTTATATTCCTGACATCTTTGCTCTTTATCTCCATCCATCTGCTCTTCCACTGGAGCTTGGAAGCTCCATCTAGTTTTCTGATTTTGACCCTGACTTGATCTCCATCATTTGCCAAACAAAAGTTCCATGGTGGTTTTCAAGATAGTCAGTCATCAGTCTGACTATGGGACAAGGCACACATAGTTCCTAGGGACATGTCACAGTGCGGTCAACTTCTCCTCCCTGCTTAAGTACCTAGAGAGGGTCACCCTATGGCCTTCTGAGAACCACTCAAGAGATATCGATCTTGACATCCCCAGAATGGCCCCATAAATTGAGATATCATCAGTGTATGTGCATTAACTTTTGTGTGTTTGTGTGTGTGTATTTAAATCACAATAACAAATCGATTGTAACATTGAAGTTTCTTTTCATCTTGAGAAGAATATTTGCTACAGAAACACTCTCACAGTTATAGTAGAGTGTAAACTATCTAAGAAAGGAGAAACAACTGGAGGAATCCCCCAGGAGTTAGGCTCAGTGTCCCAGGAATTACGCCCAAGGAAAGTCAATGAACTCAGTGATGGAAGATAAAACCCAGCCTAAATTAAACCCTAAATCATTTAGGTGGAACATGAGATACTCTTACAACAGTTACAAGAGGTCTAAAATGTCTGGACTGGAACATAAGGGGAACACAATGACGTGGAGCTGAGAGTGCATGGCAAAACTGATTGGATCTGGCAAAAATTATGTAAGCATACCAAGGAAACCACCAGTGGGACAAAACTCTAAGAAATCTGTATGACAACATATCATGTTGAACATAATGAGATTTATAGACAAAGGAAAGATCTTAATTATGTCACTGTCACTCAGGTGATGATGAACCAGTTCCATCGTAGAGTGACTCCCTGCTGTGTTTAAGATAACCTGTCAATTCTGTCTAGTCAGTTACAAGGAAATTTGCATTATTTGCACAGATTAAGTATCAGCATCATTTACTGCACAATCAAAGGCAAGGCAAAGAAATCATAGACATGTTGTTGAATGCTGATGATGTTATTGGGAGTTTTAATGGGTTTTTTTCTTAAAGGGAAATCATCGGTGACTCTCATGCATGAAGCAGATCCTTTCTCTGTGATGTTTCCTGAATAACCACTGAGATACCAGCCCATTGAGTTGTGGTCTCTCTCTCTTTTAAAAAGCAACTTCTACCTTCAGCTTGATCTCTTGCTTGAGTTTCCCTTCCGGCTACTAGGCTCCTTTTCTGATGCTGCAGAGGGCTTTTGTAAGGGATTGTGATCTCTAAGTTTTTCCCCTTTCAAGAACTAATCATTCTATTAATCACAATTCAAAACTGCTGTGGGAGTTTGTTTGTGACTTATGCCTTCACATGTGATACAAGCGACCTGTGTGTATAGGGTCTTCTCTCTGTTCATGTGGGGAAGGCATGGCAGCAGGAGTAGATGGCTGCTCATTCTCTGTAAGGAAATCAGTAAACAGAGGACACCAAGTACAAGGATGTCCTGAAATATTAAGTCTTGTCCTTTCAAGGCCCCAAAGCCTCCAGCTAGGTTCAGGGTCACGACAATCTCCAAAACCCACCGAGCATGAAGTATTCAGAACCAGAAGCCTGTGTGTGCCATATCACATAAATTCATCGTGAGTACACCAATCTGTTTTTTTTTTTCATTCTAAATTATTTTGTCCCATCAGAACGATCTATATTACCAATTAACCAAATTTGCTGCATCTTTGGTGTCCTAGAATTGCTTTAAATTGTTGCTGGGACAGTCTTACAAACCTTCCTGTGCTGTTATGAGACCTTAAGGGGACAGCACTTATTTCAGAAATCAAAGGCAGTTGGGTCCAATCCTATGGTTAGCTGTTAGCTAGAAACTGGAAGGATGGATTTGACTAAGAAAGGGAGACAGCATACATGGAGGCAGGTAACCTTTCTTTGCAAGGTGACCCATTTTGAGGCCTTACATCAGGCTCTTCTCATCTCCTAATCTTGTTTTTTTTATTAGTTTAGAAGAAGAATTAAAACTCCATTTACAGTATCTGTGAACCCGAATGAGTTAAGTATGTTTGACCAAATTGATGTCTGCCTGTCTGTAAACAGGGCCAGAGTTCAGTGGCATCTGATGCATAGCACAGGAATGTCAGCCATCAATCTCTGGTCCACCTAACTCTACAGCATTAGAGTTGTCATGGTTGCTCATCTGATCTTCCTCATATGATCTCCATCCACAGAGATGTCAGAAAAATCCTCCCCTGAGAGAGCAAGTTCTTTACAAATGAAAGATTATACAACAGAAGACACATGGGAGATTTATATGGGCAAGCTGTTGAAAGGATAAAGTGACAGAAGAAGTTTATTGATTAATTAAAGAAAGAATCCGCTTCAGCTGATAGGTTAGAACATAGGTAGGTGGAGTAAACAAAATAGAATGCCGGGAGGAAGAGGTAGTGAGCTCAGAGAAGCCATGCTCCCCTCTCCCCGGCAGATGCCATAGCTCTGCTCTCTGAGGAAGATGTCGATGCAGCCAGCCACCATGTCAGACATGCTGAATTTTTCCTGGTAAGTGCACCTCGTTATACTTCACTGATTATTAGAAATAGGTTAAAATGCTGAATCTAATGGGCCAGCAGTGTTTAAAAGAATACAGTTTTTGTGTATTTATTTCAGGCATAACCTTCATGCCGCCATGGTGCTGGGGACACAGCCTCGCTGCTCAAATAACTACAGAATGGCTTGCAGCCTTGTGGACAACTGAATCCACTGAAAGCCTGAGAAAGCTTGGGAAAGAGTAAAGCATGTTTTCTTGGTAGCAGCGATTTCTCGGTCTGCTCTGCTTGCTAGAAGAAAGCAAGGGCTCTCATCTAAAAGAGGCTTGCTGACACAGCTTCAGCTGCAAAACCCTGCAGCCCTTAAGAGGTCCTGCCACAAAACATTTAAATGGTGTTGATAAAAGCCAACTGAATGCTTGTATGTTTTCAGCAGTAGCAGGAAAACAAACTGTGTTGTTTTAAAATGCCGGCTTTCTGGGCAATCCTGCCTGGGCAAACTCTGACTGTTTGAGGAAGGAGGGCCAGCTACAGAAAGAGGGCTTGAGTGTTGTCTGTTGGAGCCTCTTGGATGGCAAGGACCTTGAAACACTGTAGACTCGTGGCACTGAATGCGGCTGTGTTCGGTACCTCAGCCACATGGTTGGAATGGCAGAAAGCTAAGGAATGAGCTACATCTGGCCAGCAAAGCCATGGCTTTAGTCCTACTGAGATTGCTTGGTAAATGAAAGACTCATGTGGTCAGAAAAACAGAGAGAGAAATAGAGTAAAGAGAGATTCAAAGACAAAGAAAATTTTTAACTGATTTACAGTGTGTTAAAAATATGTGCAGGCTAAAATTTGAAGTTCTTAAAGTTAAAAAAAGGAAGAGAGTTGTTGGGTGTAGTAGTACACACCTGTAAACCCAACACATGGGAGGCAGAAGGAGATTGACCTCTGTACCTTCAAGGTGAGGTAGCACACGCCTTTAATTCCAGTGCCTTGAAGGCAGAGACAAACAGATCTTTGTGAGTTCAATGTGTAGTAGCATACACCTTTAATCCCAATGCCTGAAAGGCAGAGAGAGGCAGATCTCTGAGACTTCAAGGACAGACAGGTATACAGAGTTATTCCAGGTCAAAGATACAGAGAACCTGTCTCAAAAGGCAAAAAATAAAAAGGAAAAATAAACAAAATAGAGGTTAAATTGAAGCGCACAAAGATGGAAAATTCACAGCGAATTTTGATATTGTATGCTATTATGCTCTTTTTGAATCATTTGAATTTTGAGGCAGTAGCAAAAGCTGCTAAAAGATGTTTCTTTATAAAAGCTGCTGAAATAATCCAACATAGATATTTTGAAAATGCCTTGACTTTGAAATTTGGATCTAAGGACATGATGCTTTGGAAAGGAGTTTCAATTTGTTTTTACAGAGGGTGATAGTCTGTGGGTGCCTCTATCCTAATATGGTAGGATGGACCACGCCCTACTTAAAGGTTGCTGTGAACACCTTTAAAAAATTGCTTCGCTCAACTGCCAACTGAGATAAATCAATAATGATGCCACCATTCAGCAGGAAGCATTTTGGAGAGAAAAAACTGCACCCACGTTCCCAAATATGGCTTATAAACGTTGTTTTACATTTAAAGTGGGATGTGATATAGATATGAATATTTGCATTAGTATAGATTTTGCTTTACTGATAGAGATTTTACGTCAATTTTGTTATATGTATATGCATTTTTGATCTTAATTAAGGTATTGTGATTGTGTAGTTCATTTAAAAATATATTGTATATAGGTTATTAATGGATAATCATTAATAATAGTCAAGTTTGTAGTCATGTTAGTTAGATTTTCTAGCTACATAGATATATATATTTCAGTTAGATAGGCATTATTCATATCTCCCTAGACTACAAAACAGGCTATTTAATATTTTAGTACCTTAGGGTTTTTCATGACAGTGAGACACTCTACTCTTGGCAGCACATATCTACTTCAGGAAGAAGATGGGCATCAAAGAGGATCCTTATAGAGTTTGATAGCCATTTGGGGAAGAAACTGCTCTTGCCTGGATTGTTGCATAAACTGTACACAGAAAACACTCAGAGAGAGGACTACTGAACTTGCCTAAAGGTGAGATGATCTTTTCGTGTTCCTGATTCAGGAAAGGGTCAGCAAAACATTCTTCAAGACAAGCAGATAGTGACTGCCTTTGAAATTTCCTGCTTCATGGAAATGTCTGCTGGAAACTATGGGCCTGTAGGCTGAGGATGGAAACCCCAACGGTACAGAGGAACTTTGGGTGACTGTCCAGGCAGCGAGATGTCTCTGTCATTTCTAGAGTTTGAAAATGGCTTACTTTTTGTTTGCTTAGGTAATACTCTATTACTCTGGAGTCTCTGATGGAGTTGAAGAATAGATAGATAGTTATAGTTTTCCATTGTTATGATAAAAGATAAAATAGATATAAATATTGTAACTGTAATTCTTGCTTGATAACTGTTTTGTTATATGTAATTTTGCTATGTTAAAGTTAAAGATTCCGTTCTTGTTTAAACAGAAATAGGAGTAATGATGGAGTATAGGTCATTGGTTAATTAAATAAAGAAACTGTTTGGCCTGAAAGCTTAGAACATAGGTGGGTGGAATAAACATAAGAGAATGCTGGGAGGAATAGGAATTGAGCTTAGAGATGCCATGCACCTCTCCCATGGGAAGAAATGGTAGCTCTGCACTCTGAGGCACATGGCGATACAGCCAGCCACCAGGTCAGACATGCTAAATCTTTCCTTCTAAGCGCACCTCGTGCTGCAACATACATTATTAGACATGGGTTAAGAGGCTGAAAATAACGGGGCAGGCAGTGTTTAAATGAATAGTTTTGTGTTGTTATTTCGGAGCATAACCTTACAAGGCGGCCCCATGGGGATGCAGCCTTGCTGCTCAAATTTCTACAATCAAGGGGGAAATGGAAGAAGGGAAGAAAGAAGAGAGAGAGACAAGGAAGAATGGATGAATTCAATCATTCCTTGGAAAAATGAGTGAACCAATGAATGAGGATACCTAGTAGGAAAAAATGTGCTGCATTCCCTCAGAGAGTCAGGTCAAATTAAGGATTGACAAGGTTTTCCACTAAGGAGGAGGCTTATTCCATTTTACCTTCTTTGTGCTCCAGGCCCACCCACAAGAGTGATGATGAGGACAGGGAGAAGCAGAGGAGAGGGTGTACCAGAATTCCCTGGTACAATTTCTCACCCAAATTGTAGCCAAATCACCTGACCTGGGACAGCTGATCTACATGCTGGACCCTAACTCCCAGTTTGACAACTCTAACATTTTAACCAAGTTTGTGAAAATGAAGGAACCAAAAATAGCCCAGTTACAGGATGGCAGGTTCCTTACAGGATGGGAGTCAGACATCAGTACCATACTGGTATTTGGCGGTTTGATGGGTGTGTGGGGTCTTTGCCAGACTCCACCTAGCATCATGGATTCCCTACTTTACTGATATTATGGAGTTGGGTGCATTCATCATATGTGTGCATGTCACACACAAGTGGGCATCGATGTACATGCTTATCTTGTGTGTGGGTGAGTGTGTTCATGAGTTTTATAGCCCAAGTACTACAGAACATGATCAATGAAAGGGAATACTGTTTTCCAGATATGGCAGGGCAATTATTTAAATGAACTGACAAGGGTTGGATGGCATGGATAAAACCTATGAGAGTTCAAGGCATACCGAATCCAGGCATGACATAGTAGGTGGCAGACAGAATTCTGGCAAAACTAAGTAGGTAGCTTGATGTCCAACTTACTGGAGAAGAGCAACTGAGCGGAGACACTTTTCACTAAGCAACATGCTCTAGTGGAGATCAAACATCCTTTGACTTACAGCCAGTACGAATTAAACCATTCATCAAATGAAACCTAATTTTCTCTGATTTGGAGTATACATTTGTGTCCCTTCCTGATTAATCTACTCTTTATCCTCTCAAGTCCCAATACCTCATGCTGATATCGGTCACATCTTTACATTTGACATGGTTTTCCCTCAAGCTTCATACCGCCCCGAGATCATACAACTTTTTGTCCCCTCTCCACTGCTTCCTTGACAGCCATCTTGTCCTTTACCACACCACGCATCCCCAGTCGTTTACTCCCCAAGGGGAAAATACCATAAATCCTGCTTTGTTCTGAGGCATGTATTTCTGTGATGCCCCATCCACCAAACACAATCCATCATTGACCAAATAACACAACATGTTAACAAATTTTTATTCTTTGAGAAAGAATAATCCATTGGAAAAGATACCAGGATTCATAGAAGACCTGAGGTATCTCTGAAAAAACACATTCCCAAAGAGAGAATTAATCTGCCCCTCAAAATTTGAGAATTTCACTTTAACAGATCTTCACCAAATCATAGACATAGATATGGAAGTCATTATCAAACTTGATGAAATATACAGAAGGTTTGTTGGAAACTTGGCAAATAATTTTACCTATCTCTTGGGTTCCATCTTTTTTGTTGCACTGCACTCTTTTGCCTTCCAAGGAATCCCTGCCTAATTCCAAAGTCACCTCTACTGGAGGACATTCAGGCGTGATGTGGAGGTTGCCTTCAATGGAATCATCATGATGGTGGTAAAGGTACAGGACCGGATCATTCTCGTTGACAATGTAGAACAGGTCGTTATGGTCTGCACCTCATCTGGGACCACGCCACTCCACTCTTCCTTAGAGCCTGGCATGATGTGGAGGTTGCCTTCCAGGTAGTCATCCAGGAGGTGGTAAATGTACAAGACCGGATCTTTCTTGTAGGTAATATAAAACCAGGTCTTCATGATTGGCACCTCTTCTAGGACCATCCCGTTCCAGTCATTCTTAGAGCCATTTGTGCCCATGAATGTATGTTTCACTGCTCTGCCAACTATGGTGTTTGAGAGATGAGTGTCTGTCACCTGAGGAAATGGCACATTATTAGGCAGGATCTTCAGGTTTAAAATCCTTTCATCACTATGAAGCTCCAAGCCATAGACACAATCAATCCCATCATATTTCAACAAATAGAGAGAGGGATATGTTGACAGTTGATCTAGAAAGATGGCTTTCCAATGGGTGACTGGTTCATTGGCTTCCTTCCAGCCATGAGAAATTCTGCGGCCAACAATATTCTCCAGGGCCTCAAAAGGCTTAGTAAGTTTTTGCTTCTGGAGCGATGGCCCGTTCTTCTTCTGGAGATGTGGCATGCAACTCATACTAAGAGGCATCTTCATCATGGCGGGAGACTTTCTGAGATAGGCCACAGCACTCCTGTTCCACTGTCTCTTGGCTCTGTTTCTGTGCTTGGGCTTCATAGCTGCCAATATCTGCATAGGAAGAACTCTTCAGTTTAAATCAGACACAAAGTGGTTTCCTCCACCATAAGTGCCTGCAAGGATAAGAAGGTGAGGATGTGAGGTCAAGGCTCTTTTTAGGAATAACTTTGGAGCAGGTGAAAAAGGCAGGGCTGAATAGATTTGGATACCTAAATGGAATATGTTCTTAAGAAATTAATAGGAAAATTATCAAACTCTTGTCTACAGCTCAGTATATGTGTATCAGAGACATATTCCTGCTGCAAAATGCAATTGACCTCTACTGAGAAACCTACTTCCTGACTTACTATATCAATGAGAGAGGAAGCTATGCCTATACCTAAAGTGAGAAAGAAATATCTGAACAGATGGCAGAGAATTCAAAGAACAGCCACTCCTCTCCTTACCACTCAAGCTACTGCTTAGTTGGCTGATCTATAACCACGTGCCCAAGGTCATGGCACTCCAGTCCACTGGCTCTCTCTATTGTGTCTCCTGATCCAGATCCAGGTTGATTACATAAAGATATTCTGTATCTTCATTAGAGAAGTGAGTACTGTGAGTCAAACTGCCAAAAGAAAGAAACATTAATCTGTGCAACAGCACCTATTAGAAATAATTATCTTTTAAAACACATGGACAAAGAGGATCTTTGCCATTTAAGTGGACTGAGGAATTGGACATTTTTAGCAAAGATAGAGTGGGGAGAATATCCGACATTAACCGTCCCCCAGCTATCAAATATAGGAGCTGTTAACGACATAAATTTTGGACCCAGAGCAGATTTGAAAGAAACCTTTCTTTGACTACAGAGGTCCTAGTTGCTTCCTAAACATATTTAACAAAAGAAAATATCTTGGCTCTCTAGATTCCAACTTCTGGAAATTCGGTTGAACAGTTGTGGAGCCCAAGAGCTGAACTGACCTCCTCAGCCACCGTGAAGATAGTAAGCCCACCTTCACAGAAGACTAGTGCTTCATGTGGAACAGAGTTGCCACCCCCAACCAAAGCTTTGTGACATCATCAAGGCTCTACTTATGTCATAAAACTCCTCCTAGCCAGGTTTCTTCCCTACTAACCCCCAGAAATATCCAGCATACAGGTCCTAAAATGCTGCTCATACAGCCCCAGGAAGACCCAAAATAAAAACCCCAATCTTCTTCCCAATTACTTGAGTCATATTTTCCAAGTAACTCAACCCCTTTATGTGTTTTTTTTTTCTTCTGTAAAATAATTTTTGGTCTGAGTCAACAACTCACATGAATGTTTTTTTTTCCTATCTCCAATGTCCTCATTGGTTATTTTCTATTACTTCATAATAATAATTATCAAACTTTCCACTTCTCTTCCTCCTCCCCATTCTTCTGCTCCGCAAATAAACCTCTCCACTCAAACACCAGTCCAAATAGAGGGCAGGGTACTTTGAGCTGTGGGAAGTCCAAGCCCACCCTTCATCCATCCAGATTTAGCAAGGTATGCATCCACAAAAAATATGATCACAAAAAGCCAGTGTATGATATGCAGACAATTGCAAGTGCCATTATCTTTGGCTTCTCCGTCTGCCCCTATTGTCAGCCACATTCAGAGCTTCCAGTTTGATCCCATGTTCTTTCATTCCCAGGTCACTGGATTAGTTGAAATCCCCTTAGTTCAGGCACAGTGTCTCATAGTGTGGACCAAGCCCTTATATTCCTGACATCCTTGCTCTTTTTCTCCATCCATCTGCTCTTCCACTGGAGCTTGGAAGCTCCATCTAGTTTTCTGATTTTGACCCTGACTTGATCTCCATCATTTGCCAAACAAAAGTTCCATGGTGGTTTTCAAGATAGTCAGTCATCAGTCTGACTATGGGACAAGGCACACATAGTTCCTAGGGACATGTCACAGTGCGGTCAAATTCTCCTCCCTGCTTAAGTACCTAGAGAGGGTCACCCTATGGCCTTCTGAGAACCACTCGAGAGATATCGATCTTGACATCCCCAGAATGGCCCCATAAATTGAGATATCATCAGTGTATGTGCATTAACTTGTGTGTGTTTGTGTGTGTGTATTTAAAGCACAATAACAAATGGATTGTAATATTGAAGTTTCTTCTCATCTTGAGAAGAATATTTGCTACAGAAACACTCTCACAGTAATAGTGAGAGTGTAAACTACCTAAGAAAGGAGAAATAACTGGAGGAATCCCCCAGGAGTTAGGCTCAGTGTCCCAGGAATTACGCCCAAGGAAAGTCAATGAACTCAGTGATGGAAGATAAAACCCTGCCTAAATAAAACCCTAAATCATTTAGGTGGAACATGAGATACTCTTACAACAGTTACAAGAGGTCTAAAATGCCTGGACTGGAACATAAGGGGAACACAATGACTTGGAGCTGAGAGTGCATGGCAAAACTGATTGGATCTGGCAAAAATTATGTAAGCATACCAAGGAAACCACCAGTGGGACAAAACCCTAAGAAATCTGTATGACAACATATCATGTTGAACATAATGAGATTTATAGACAAAGGAAAGATCTTAATTATGGCACTGTCACACAGGTGATGATGAACCAGTTCCATCGTAGAGTGACTCCCTGCTGTGTTTAAGATAACCTGTCAATTCTGTCTAGTCAGTTACAAGGAAATTTGCATTAATTGCACAGATTAACTATCAGCATCATTTACTGCACAATCAAAGGCAAGGCAAAGAAATCATAGACATGTTGTTGAATGCTGATGATGTTATTGGGAGTTTTGATGGGTTTTTATTAAGGGAAATCATCGGTGACTCTCATGCATGAAGCAGATCCTTTCTCTGTGATGTTTCCTGAATAGCCACTGAGATACCAGCCCATTGAGTTGTGGTCTCTCTCTCTTTTAAAAAGCAACTTCTACCTTCATCTTGATCTCTTGCTTGAGCTTCCCTTCCGGCTACTAGGCTCCTTTTCTGATCCTGCAGAGGGCTTTTGTAAGGGATTGTGATCTCTAAGTTTTTCCCCTTTCAAGAACTAATCATTCTATTAATCACAATTCTAAACTGCTGTGGGAGTTTGTTTGTGATTTATGCCTTCACATGTGATAAAAGCGACCTGTGTGTATAGGATCTTCTCTCTGTTCATGTGGAGAAGGCATGGCAGCAGGAGTAGATGGCTGCTCATTCTCTATGAGGAAATCAGTAAACAGTGGTGACCAAGTACAAGGATGTCCTTAAATATTAAGTCTTGTCCTTTCAAGGCCCCAAAGCCTCCAGCTAAGTTCAGGGTCACGACAATCTCCAAAACCCACCGAGCATGAAGTATTCAGAACCAGAAGCCTGTGTGTGCCATATCACATAAATTCATCGTGAGTACACCAATCTTTTTTTTTTAATTCTAAATTATTTTGTCCCATCAGAACGATCTATATCACCAATTAACCAAATTTGCTGCATCTTTGGTGTCCTAGAATTGCTTTAAATTGTTGCTGGGACAGTCTTACAAACCTTCCTGTGCTGTTATGAGACCTTAAGGGGACAGCACTTATTTCAGAAATCAAAGGCAGTTGGGTTCAATCCTATGGTTAGCTGTTAGCTAGAAACTGGAAGGATGGATTTGACTAAGAAAGGGAGACAGCATACATGGAGGCAGGTAACGTATCCTTTGCAAAATGACCCATTTTGAGGCCTTACTTCAGGCTCTTCTCTTCTCATAATCTTGTTTTTTTGATTAGTTTAGGAGAAGAATTAAAACTCCATTTACAGTATCTGTGAACCCGAATGAGTTAAGTATGTTTGACCAACTTGATGTCTGCCTGTCTGTCAACAGGGCCGGAGTTCAGGGGCATCTGATGCATAGCACAGGAATGTCAGCCATCAATCTCTGGTCCACCTAACTCTACAGCATTAGAGTTGTCATGGTTGCTCATCTGATCTTCCTCATATGATCTCCATCCACAGAGATGTCAGAAAAATCCTCCCCTGAGAGTGCAAGTTCTTTACAAATGAAAGATTATACAACAGAAGACACATGGGAGATTTATATGGGAAAGCTGTTGAAAGGATAAAGTGACAGAGGAAGTTTATTGATTAATTAAAGAAAGAATCCGCTTCAGCTGATAGGTTAGAACATAGGTAGGTGGAGTAAACAAAATAGAATGCCAGGAGGAAGAGGTAGTGAGCTCAGAGAAGCCATGCTCCCCTCTCGCCGGCAGATGCCATAGCTCAGCTCTCTGAGGCAGATGTCGATGCAGCCAGCCACCATGTCAGACATGCTGAATTTTTCCTGGTAAGTGCACCTCGTTATACTACACTGATTATTAGAAATGGGTTAAAATGCTATCTAATGGGCCAGCAGTGTTTAAAAGAATACAGTTTTTGTGTATTTATTTCAGGCATAACCTTCATGTGGCCGTGGTGCTGGGGACACAGCCTCACTGCTCAAATAACTATAGAATGGCTTGCAGCCTTGTTGACAACTGAATCCACTGAAAGCCTGAGAAAGCTTGGGAAAGAGTAAAGCATGTTTTCTTGGTAGCAGCGATATCTCGGTCTGCACTGCTTGCTAGAAAAAGCAAGGGCTCTCATCTAAAAGAGGCTTGCTGACACAGCTTCAGCTGCAAAACCCTGCAGCCCTTAAGAGGTCCTGCCGCAAAACATTTAAATGGTGTTGATAAAAGCCAACTGAATGCTTGTATGTTTTCAGCAGTAGCAGGAAAAAAAACTGTGTTGTTTTAAAATGCCGGCTTTCTGGGCCATCCTGCCTGGGCAAACTCTGACTGTTTGAGGAAGGAGGGCCAGCTACAGAAAGAGGGCTTGAGTGTTGTCTGTTGCAGCCTCTTTGATGGCAAGGACCTTGAAACACTGTAGACTTGTGGCACTGAATGCGGCTCTGTTCGGTACCTCAGCCACAAGCTTGGAATGGCAGAAAGCTAAGGAATGGGCTACATCTGGCCAGCAAAGCCACGGCTTTAGTCCTACTGAGATTGCTTGGTAAATGAAAGACTCATGTGGTCAGAAAAACAGAGAGAGAAATAGTGTAAAGAGAGATTCAGAGGCAAAGAAAATTTTTAAATGATTTACAGTGTGTTAAAAATATGTGCAGGCTAAAATTTGAAGTTCTTAAAGTTAAAAAAAGGAAGAGAGTTGTTGGGTGTGATAGTACACACCTGTAAACCCAACACATGGGAGGCAGAGGGAGATTGACCTCTGTACCTTCAAGGTGAGGTAGCACACGCCTTTAATCCCAGTGCCTTGAAGGCAGAGACAAACAGATCTTTGTGAGTTCAATGTGTAGTAGCATACACCTTTAATCCCAATGCCTGAAAGGCAGAGAGAGGCAGATCTCTGAGACTTCAAGGACAGACAGGTATACAGAGTTATTCCAGGTCAAAGATACAGAGAACCTGTCTCAAAAGGCAAAAAATAAAAAGGAAAAATAAACATAATAGAGGTTAAATGAAGCGCACAAAGATGGAAAATTCACAGCGAATTTTGATATTGTATGCTATTATGCTCTTTTTGAATCATTTGAATTTTGAGGCAGTAGCAATAGCTGCTAAAAGATGTTTCTTTATAAATGCTGCTGAAATAATCCAACATAGATATTTTGAAAATGCCTTGACTTTGAAATTTGGATCTAAGGACATGATGCTTTGGAAAGGAGTTTCTATTTTGTTTTCACAGAGGGTGATAGTCTGTGGATGCCTCTATCCTAATATGGTAGGATGGACCACGCCCTACTTAAAGGTTGCTGTGAACACTTTTAAAAAATTGCTTCGCTCAACTGCCAACTGAGATAAATCAATAATGATGCCACCATTCAGCAGGAAGCATTTTGGAGAGAAAAAACTGCACCCACGTTCCCAAATATGGCTTATAAACGTTCTTTTACATTTAAAGTGGGATGAGATATAGATATGAATATTTGCATTAGTATAGATTTTGCTTTACTGATAGAGATTTTAGGTCAATTTTTTTATATGTATATGCATTTTTGATCTTCATTAAGGTATTGTGATTGTGTAGTTTATTTAAAAATATAATGTATATAGGTTATTAATGGATAATCATTAATAATAGTCCAGTTTGTAGTCAAGTTATTTAGATTTTCTAGCTACATATATATATATATATATATATATATATATATATATATTTCAGTTAGATAGGCATTATTCATATCTCTCTAGACTACAAAATAGGCTATTTAATGTTTTAGCACCTTAGGGTTTTTCATGACTTTGAGACACTCTACTCTTGGCAGCACATATCTACTTCAGGAAGAAGATGGGCATCAAAGAGGATCCTTATAGAGTTTGATAGCCATTTGGGGAAGAGACTGCTCTTGCCTGGATTGTTGCATAAACTGTACACAGAAAACACTCAGAGAGAGGACTACTGAACTTGCCTAAAGGTGAGATGATCTTTTCGTGTTCCTGATTCAGGAAAGGGTCAGCAAAACATTCTTCAACACAAGCAGATAGTGACTGCCTTTGAAATTTCCTGCTTCATGGAAATGTCTGCTGGAAACTATGGGCCTGTAGGCTGAGGATGGAAACACCAACGGTACAGAGGAACTTTGGGTGACTGTCCAGGCAGCGAGATGTCTCTGTCATTTCTAGAGTTTGAAAATGGCTTACTTTTTGTTTGCTTAGGTAATACTGTATTATTCTGGAGTCTCTGATGGAGTTGAAGAATAGATAGATAGTTATAGTTTTCCATTGTTATGATAAATGATAAAATAGATATAAATATTGTAACTGTAATTCTTGCTTGATAACTGTTTTGTTATATGTAATTTTGCTATGTTAAAGTTAAAGATTCTGTTCTTGTTTAAACAGAAATAGGAGTAATGATTGCGTATAGGTCATTGGTTAATTAAATAAAGAAACTGTTTGGCCTGCAAGGTTAGAAAATAGGTGGGTGGAATAAATATAAGAGAATGCTGGGAGGAATAGGAATTGAGCTTAGAGATGCCATGCACCTCTCCCATGGGCAGAAATGGTAGCTCTGCACTCTGAGGCACATGGCGATACAGCCAGCCACCAGGTCAGACATGCTAAATCTTTCCTTCTAAGCGCACCTCGTGCTGCAACATACATTATTAGACATGGGTTAAGAGGCTGAAAATAATGGGGCAGGCAGTGTTGAAATGAATAGTTTTGTGTTGTTATTTCGGAGCATAACCTTACAAGGCGGCCCCATGGGGATGCAGCCCTGCTGCTCAAATTTCTACAATCAAGGGGGAAATGGAAGAAGGGTAGAAAGAAGAGAGAGAGACAAGGAAGAATGGATGAATTCAATCATTCCTTGGAAAAATGAGTGAACCAATGAATGAGGAGACCTAGTAGGAAAAAATGTGCTGCATTCCCTCAGAGAGTCAGGTCAAATTAAGGATTGACAAGGTTTTCCACTAAGGAGGAGGCTTATTCCATTTTACCTTCTTTGTGCTCCAGGCCCACCCACAAAAGTGATGATGAGGACGGGGAGAAGAGGAGGAGAGGGTGTACCAGAATTCCCTGGTACAATTTCTCACCCAAATTGTAGCCAAATCACCTGACCTGGGACAGCTGATCTACATGCTGGACCCTAACTCCCAGTTTGACAACTCTAACATTTTAACCAAGTTTGTGAAGATGAAGGACCAACAATAGCGCAGTTACAGGATGGCAGGTTCCTTACAGGATGGGAGTCAGACATCAGTACCATACTGGTATTTGGTGGTTTGATGGGTGTGTGGGGTCTTTGCCAGACTCCACCTAGCATCATGGATTCCCTACTTTACTGATATTATGGAGTTCGGTGCATTCATCATATGTGTGCATGTCACACACTAGTGGGCATCATATGTACATGTTTATACTGTGTGTGGGTGAGCGTGTTCATGAGTTTTATAGCCCAAGTACTACAGGACATGATCAATGAAAGGGAACACTGTTTTCCAGATATGGCAGGGCAATTATTTAAATGAACTGACAAGGGTTGGATGGCATGGATAAGACCTATGAGAGTTCAAGGCATACCGAATCCAGGCATGACAAAGTAGGTGGCAGACAGAATTCTGGCAAAACTAAGTAGGTACCTTGATGTCCAACTTACTGGAGAAGAGCAACTGAGCGGAGACACTTTTCACTAAGCAACATGCTCTAGTGGAGATCAAACATCCTTTGACTTACAGCCAGTACGAATTAAACCTTTCATCAAATGAAACCTAATTTTCTCTGATTTTGAGTATACATTTGTGTCCCTTCCTGATTAATCTACTCTTTATCCTCTCAAGTCCCAATACCTCATGCTGATATCGGTCACATCTTTACATTTGACATGGTTTTCCCTCAAGCTTCATACCGCCCCGAGATCATACAACTTTTTGTCCCCTCTCCACTGCTTCCTTGACAGCCATCTTGTCCTTTACCACACCACGCATCCCCAGTCGTTTACTCCCCAAGGGGAAAATACCATAAATCCTGCTTTGTTCTGAGGCATGTATTTCTGTGATGCCCCATCCACCAAACACAATCCATCATTGACCAAATAACACAACATGTTAACAAATTTTTATTCTTTGAGAAAGAATAATCCATTGGAAAAGATACCAGGATTCATAGAAGACCTGAGGTATCTCTGAAAAAACACATTCCCAAAGAGAGCATTAAGTCTGCCCCTCAAAATTTGAGAATTTCACTTTAACAGATCTTCACCAAATCATAGACATAGATATGGAAGTCATTATCAAACTTGATGTAATATACAGAAGGTTTGTTGGGAACTTGGCAAATAATTTTACCTATCTTTTGGTTCCATCTTTTTTGTTGTACTGCACTCTTTTGCCCTCCAAGGAATCCCTGCCTAATTCCAAAGTCACCTCTACTGGAGGACATTAAGGCGTGATGTGGAGGTTGCCTTCAATGGAATCATCATGATGGTGGTAAAGGTACAGGACCGGATCATTCTCGTTGACAATGTAGAAACAGGTCGTTATGGTCTGCACCTCATCTGGGACCACGCCACTCCACTCTTCCTTAGAGCCTGGCATGATGTGGAGGTTGCCTTCCAGGTAGTCATCCAGGAGGTGGTAAATGTACAAAACCGGATCTTTCTTGTAGGTAATATAAAACCAGGTCTTCATGATTGGCACCTCTTCTAGGACCATCACGTTCCAGTCATTCTTAGAGCCATTTGTGCCCATGAATGTATGTTTCACTGCTCTGCCAACTATGGTGTTTGAGAGATGAGTGTCTGTCACCTGAGGAAATGGCTGAAAATAATGAGGCAGGCAGTGTTGAAATGAATAGTTTTGTGTTGTTATTTCAGAGTATAAACTTACAAGGTGGCCCAATGGGGATGCAGCCCTGCTGCTCAAATTTCTACAATCAAGGGGGAAATTGAAGTAGGGAAGAAAGAAGAGAGAGAGACAAGGAAGAATGGATGGATTCAATCATTCATTGGAAAAATGAGTGAACCAATGAATGAGGATACCTAGTAGGAAAAAATGTGCTGCATTCCCTCAGAGAGTCAGGTCAAATTAAGGATTGACAAGGTTTTCCACTAAGGAGGAGGCTTATTCCATTTTACCTTCTTTGTGCTCCAGGCCCACCCACAAAAGTGATGATGAGGACGGGGAGAAGAGGAGGAGAGGGTGTACCAGAATTCCCTGGTACAATTTCTCACCCAAATTGTAGCCAAATCACCTGACCTGGGACAGCTGATCTACATGCTGGACCCTAACTCCCAGTTTGACAACTCTAACATTTTAACCAAGTTTGTGAAGATGAAGGACCAACAATAGCGCAGTTACAGGATGGCAGGTTCCTTACAGGATGGGAGTCAGACATCAGTACCATACTGGTATTTGGTGGTTTGATGGGTGTGTGGGGTCTTTGCCAGACTCCACCTAGCATCATGGATTCCCTACTTTACTGATATTATGGAGTTCGGTGCATTCATCATATGTGTGCATGTCACACACTAGTGGGCATCATATGTACATGTTTATACTGTGTGTGGGTGAGTGTGTTCATGAGTTTTATAGCCCAAGTACTACAGAACATGATCAATGAAAGGGAACACTGTTTTCCAGATATGGCAGGGCAATTATTTAAATGAACTGACAAGGGTTGGATGGCATGGATAAGACCTATGAGAGTTCAAGGCATACCGAATCCAGGCATGACAAAGTAGGTGGCAGACAGAATTCTGGCAAAACTAAGTAGGTACCTTGATGTCCAACTTACTGGAGAAGAGCAACTGAGCGGAGACACTTTTCACTAAGCAACATGCTCTAGTGGAGATCAAACATCCTTTGACTTACAGCCAGTACGAATTAAACCTTTCATCAAATGAAACCTAATTTTCTCTGATTTTGAGTATACATTTGTGTCCCTTCCTGATTAATCTACTCTTTATCCTCTCAAGTCCCAATACCTCATGCTGATATCGGTCACATCTTTACATTTGACATGGTTTTCCCTCAAGCTTCATACCGCCCCGAGATCATACAACTTTTTGTCCCCTCTCCACTGCTTCCTTGACAGCCATCTTGTCCTTTACCACACCACGCATCCCCAGTCGTTTACTCCCCAAGGGGAAAATACCATAAATCCTGCTTTGTTCTGAGGCATGTATTTCTGTGATGCCCCATCCACCAAACACAATCCATCATTGACCAAATAACACAACATGTTAACAAATTTTTATTCTTTGAGAAAGAATAATCCATTGGAAAAGATACCAGGATTCATAGAAGACCTGAGGTATCTCTGAAAAAACACATTCCCAAAGAGAGCATTAAGTCTGCCCCTCAAAATTTGAGAATTTCACTTTAACAGATCTTCACCAAATCATAGACATAGATATGGAAGTCATTATCAAACTTGATGTAATATACAGAAGGTTTGTTGGGAACTTGGCAAATAATTTTACCTATCTCTTTGGTTCCATCTTTTTTGTTGTACTGCACTCTTTTGCCCTCCAAGGAATGGAGCTCAAAGTACCCTGCCCTCTATTTGGACTGGTGTTTGAGTGGAGAGGTTTATTTGCGGAGCAAGAAGAATGTGGGAGGAGGAAGAGAAGTGGAAAGTTTGATACTTATTATTATGAAGTAATGGAAAAATCAATAGAAAATAACCAATGAGGACATTGGAGCTAGGGAAAAAAAAACATTCATGTGAGTTGTTGATTCAGACAAAAAATTATTTTACAGAAAAAAAAACACATAAAGGGGTTGAGTTACTTGGAAAATATGTCTCAAGTAATTGGGAAGAAGATTGGGGTTTTTATTTTGGGTCTTCATGGGGCTGTATGAGCAGCATTTTAGGACCTGTATGCTGGATATATTTGGGGGTTAGTAGGGAAGAAACCTGGCTAGGAGGAGTTTTATGACATAAGTAGAGCCTTGATGATGTCACAAAGCTTTGGTTGGGGGTGGCAACTCTGTTCCACATGAAGCACTGGTCTTCTGTGAAGGTGGGCTTACTATCTTCACGGTGGCTGAGGAGGTCAGTTCAGCTCTTGGGCTCCACAACTGTTCAACCGAATTTCCAGAAGTTGGAATCTAGAGAGCCAAGATATTTTCTTTTGGTAAATATGTTTAGGAAGCAACTAGGACCTCTGTAGTCAAAGAAAGGTTTCTTTCAAATCTGCTCTGGGTCCAAAATTTATGTCGTTAACAGCTCCTATATTTGATAGCTGGGGGACGGTTAATGTCAGGTATTCTCCCCACTCTATCTTTGCTAAAAATGTCCAATTCCTCAGTCCACTTAAATGGCAAAGATCCTCTTTGTCCATATGTGTTTTAAAAGATAATTATTTCTAATAGGTGCTGTTGCACAGATTAATGTTTCTTTCTTTTGGCAGTTTGACTGACAGTACTCACTTCTCTAATGAAGATACAGAATATCTTTATGTAATCAACTTGGATCTGGATCAGGAGACACAATAGAGACAGCCAGTGGACTGGAGTGCCATGACCTTGGGCAGGTGGTTATAGATCAGCCAACTAACCAGTAGCTTGAGTGGTAAGGACAGGGGTGGCTGTTATTTGAATTCTTTGCCATCTGTTCAGATATTTCTTTCTCACTTAGGTATAGGCATAGCTTCCTCTCTCATTGATATAGTAAGTCAGGAAGTAGGTTTCTCAGTAGAGGTCAATTGCATTTTGCAGCAGGAATATGTCTCTGATACACATATACTGAGCTGTAGACAAGAGTTTGATAATTTTCCTATTAATTTCTTAAGAACATATTCCATTTAGGTATCCAAATCTATTCAGCCCTGCCTTTTTCACCTGCTCCAAAGTTATTCCTAAAAAGAGCCTTGACCTCACATCCTCACCTTCTTATCCTTGCAGGCACTTATGGTGGACGAAACCACTTGTGTCTGATTTAAACTGAAGAGTTCTTCCTATGCAGAGATTGGCAGCTATGAAGCCCAAGCACAGAAACAGAGCCAAGAGACAGTGGAACAGGAGTGCTGTGGCCTATCTCAGAAAGTCTCCCGCCATGATGAAGATGCCTCTTAGTATGAGTTGCATGCCACATCTCCAGAAGAAGAATGGGCCATCGCTCCAGAAGCAAAAACTTATTAAGCCTTTTGAGGCCCTGGAGAATATTGTTGGCCGCAGAATTTCTCATGGCTGGAAGGAAGCCAATGAACCAGTCACCCATTGGAAAGCCATCATTCTAGATCAACTGCCAACATATCCCTCTCTCTATTTGTTGAAATATGATGGGATTGATTGTGTCTATGGCTTGGAGCTTCATAGTGATGAAAGGATTTTAAACCTGAAGATCCTGCCTAACAATGTGCCATTTCCTCAGGTGACAGACACTCATCTCTCAAACACCATAGTTGGCAGAGCAGTGAAACATACATTCATGGGCACAAATGGCTCTAAGAATGACTGGAACGGGATGGTCCTAGAAGAGGTGCCAATCATGAAGACCTGGTTTTATATTACCTACAAGAAAGATCCGGTCTTGTACATTTACCACCTCCTGGATGACTACCTGGAAGGCAACCTCCACATCATGCCAGGCTCTAAGGAAGAGTGGAGTGGCGTGGTCCCAAATGAGGTGCAGACCATAACGACCTGTTTCTACATTGTCAACGAGAATGATCCGGTCCTGTACCTTTACCACCATCATGATGATTCCATTGAAGGCAACCTCCACATCACGCCTGAATGTCCTCCAGTAGAGGTGACTTTGGAATTAGGCAGGGATTCCTTGCAGGACAAAAGAGTGCAGTACAACAAAAAAGATGGAACCCAAGAGATAGGTAAAATTATTTGCCAAGTTCCCAACAAACCTTCTGTGTATTTCATCAAGTTTGATAATGACTTCCATATCTATGTCTATGATTTGGTGAAGATCTGTTAAAGTGAAATTCTCAAATTTTGAGGGGCAGACTTAATTCTCTCTTTGGGAATGTGTTTTTTCAGAGATACCTCAGGTCTTCTATGAATCCTGGTATCTTTTCCAATGGATTATTCTTTCTCAAAGAATAAAAATTTGTTAACATGTTGTGTTATTTGGTCAATGATGGATTGTGTTTGGTGGATGGGGCATCACAGAAATACATGCCTCAAAACAAAGCAGGATTTATGGTCTTTTCCCCTTGGAGAGTAAAGGACTGGGAATGCGTGGTGTGGTAAAGGACAAGATGGCTGTCAAGTAAGCAGTGGAGAGGGGACAAAAAGTTGTATGATCTCAGGGCGGTATGAAGCTTGAGGGAAAACCATGTCAAATGGAAAGATGTGACCGATATCAGCGTGAGGTATTGGGACTTAAGAGGATAAAGAGTAGATTAATCAGGAAGGGACACAAATGTATACTCAAAATCAGAGAAAATTAGGTTTCATTTGATGAATGGTTTAATTCATATTGGCTGTAAGTCAAAGGATGTTTGATCTCCACTAGAGCCTGTTGCTTAGTGAAAAGTGTCTCCGCTCAGTTGCTCTTCTCCAGTAAGTTGGACATTAAGCTACCTACTTAGTTTTGCCAGAATTCTGTCTTCCACCTACTTTGTCATGCCTGGATTCGGTATGCCTTGAACTCTCATAGGTCTTATCCATGCCATCCAACCCTTGTCAGTTCAATTAAATAATTAACCTGCCATATCTGGAAAACAGTGTTCCCATTCATTGATCATGTTCTGTAGTACTTGGGCTATAAAACTCATGAACACACTCACCCACACACAGTATAAACATGTACATATGATGCCCACTAGTGTGTGACATGCACACATATGATGAATGCACCGAACTCCATAATATCAGTAAAGTAGGGAATCCATGATGCTAGGTGGAGTCTGGCAAAGACCCCACACACCCATCAAACCTCCAAACACCAGTATGGTACTGATGTCTGACTCCCATCCTGTAAGGAACCTGCCATCCTGTAACTGGGCTATTTTTGGTTCCTTCATCTTCACAAACTTGGTTAAAATGTTAGAGTTGTCAAACTGGGAGTTAGGGTCCAGCATGTAGATCAGCTGTCCCAGGTCAGGTGATTTGGCTACAATTTGGTTGAGAAATTGTACCAGGGAATTCTGGTACACCCTCTCCTCTTCTTCTCCCTGTCCTCATCATCACTCTTGTGGGTGGGTCTGGAGCACAAAGAAGGTAAAATGGAATAAGCCTCCTCCTTAGTGGAAAACCTTGTCAATCCTTAATTTGACCTGACTCTCTGAGGGAATGCAGCACATTTTTTCCTACTAGGTCTCCTCATTCATTGGTTCACTCATTTTTCCAATGAATGATTGAATCCATCCATTCTTCCCTGTCTCTCTCTCTTCTTTCTTCCCTTCTTCCATTTCTCCCTTGAATGTAGAATTTGAGCAGCAGGGCTGCATCCCCATGGGGCCGCCTTGTAAGGTTAAGCTCCGAAATAACAACACAAAACTATTCATTTCAACACTGCCTGCCCCATTATTTTCAGCCTCTTACCCATGTCTAATAATATATGTTGCAGCACGAGGTGTGCTTAGAAGGAAAGATTTAGCATGTCTGACCTGGTGGCTGTCGGTATCACCATCTGCCTCAGAGTGCAGAGCTACCATTTCTGCCCATGGGAGAGGTGCATGGCATCTCTAAGCTCAATTCCTATTCCTCCCAGCATTCTCTTATGTTTATTCCACCCACCTATGTTCTAACCTTTCAGGCCAAACAGTTTCTTTATTTAATTAACCAATGACCTATACTCCACCATTACTCCTATTTCTGTTTAAACAAGAACGGAATCTTTAACTTTAACATAGCAATATTACATATAACAAAACAGTTATCAAGCAAGAATTACAGTTACAATATTTATATCTATTTTATCTTTTATCATAACAATGGAAAACTATAACTATCCACTCCATCAGAGACTCCAGAATAATACAGTGTTACCTAAGCAAACAAAAAGTAAGCCATTTTCAAACTCTAGAAATGACAGAGACATCTCGCTGCCTGGACAGTCACCCAAAGTTCCTCTGTACCGTTGGTGTTTCCATCCTCAGCCTACAGGCCCATAGTTTCCAGCAGACATTTCCATGAAGCAGGAAATTTCAAAGGCAGTCACTATCTGCTTGTCTTGAAGAATGTTTTGCTGACCCTTTCCTGAATCAGGAACACGAAAAGATCATCTCACCTTTAGGCAAGTTCAGTAGTCCTCTCTCTGAGTGTTTTCTGTGTACAGTTTATGCAACAATCCAGGCAAGAGCAGTTTCTTCCCCAAATGGCTATCAAACTCCATAAGGATCCTCTTTGATGCCCATCTTCTTCCTGAAGTAGACATGTGCAGCCAAGAATAGAGTGTCTCACTGTCATGAAAAACCCTAAGGTACTAAAACATTAAATAGCCTATTTTGTAGTCTAGAGAGATATGAATAATGTCTATCTGACTGAAATATATATATCTATGTAGCTAGAAAATCTAACTAACATGACTACAAACTTGACTATTATTAATGATTATCCATTAATAACCTATATACATTATATTTTTAAATGAACTACACAATCACAATACCTTAATTGAGATAAAAACTGCATATACATATAACAAAATTGACCTAAAATCTCTATCAGTAAAGCAAAATCTATACTAATGCAAATATTCATATCTATATCACATCCCACTTTAAATGTAAAAGAACGTTTATAAGCCATATTTGGGAACGTGGGTGCAGGTTTTTCTCTCCAAAATGCTTCCTGCTGAATGGTGGCATCATTATTGATTTATCTCAGTTGGCAGTTGAGTGAAGCAATTTTTTAAAGGTGTTCACAGCAACCTTTAAGTAGGGCGTGGTCCATCCTACCATATTAGGATAGAGGCATCCACAGACTATCACCCTCTGTGAAAACAAAATAGAAACTCCTTTCCAAAGCATCATGTCCTTAGATCCAAATTTCAAAGTCAAGGCATTTTCAAAATATCTATGTTGGATTATTTCAGCAGCTTTTATAAAGAAACATCTTTTAGCAGCTATTGCTACTGCCTCAAAATTCAAATGATTCAAAAAGAGCATAATAGCATACAATATCAAAATTCGCTGTGAATTTTCCATCTTTGTGCGCTTCAATTTAACCTCTATTTTGTTTATTTTTCCTTTTTATTTTTTGCCTTTTGAGACAGGTTCTCTGTATCTTTGACCTGGAATAACTCTGTATACCTGTCTGTCCTTGAAGTCTCAGAGATCTGCCTCTCTCTGCCTTTCAGGCATTGGGATTAAAGGTGTATGCTACTACACATTGAACTCACAAAGATCTGTTTGTCTCTGCCTTCAAGGCACTGGGATTAATGGCGTGTGCTACCTCACCTTGAAGGTACAGAGGTCAATCTCCCTCTGCCTCCCATGTGTTGGGTTTACAGGTGTGTACTACCACACCCAACAACTCTCTTCCTTTTTTTAACTTTAAGAACTTCAAATTTTAGCCTGCACATATTTTTAACACACTGTAAATCATTTAAAAATTTTCTTTCTCTTTGAATCTTTCTTTACTCTATTTCTCTCTCTATTTTTCTGACCACATGAGTCTTTCATTTACCAAGCAATCTCAGTAGGACTAAGGCCGTGGCTTTGCTGGCCAGATGTAGCCCATTCCTTAGCTTTCAGCCATCCCAACCTTGTGGCTGAGGTACCGAACAGAGCCGATTCAGTGCCACAAGTCTACAGTGTTTCAAGGTCCTTGCCATTGAAGAGGCTGCAACAGACAACACTCAAGCCCTCTTTCTGTAGCTGGCCCTCCTTCCTCAAACAGTCAGAGTTTGCCCAGGCAGGATGGCCCAGAAAGCCGGCATTTTAAAACAACACAGTTTGTTTTCCTGCTACTGCTGAAAACATGCAAGCATTCAGTTGGCTTTTATCAACACCATTTAAATGTTTTGTGGCAGGACCTCTTAAGGGCTGCAGGGTTTTGCAGCTGAAGCTGAGTCAGCAAGCCTCTTTTAGATGAGAGCCCTTGCTTTCTTCTAGCAAGCAGAGCAGACCGAGAAATCGCTGCTACCAAGAAAACATGCTTTACTCTTTCCCAAGCTTTCTCAGGCTTTCAGTGGATTCAGTTGTCCACAAGGCTGCAAGCCATTCTGTAGTTATTTGAGCAGGGAGGCTGTGTTCCCATCACCACGGCTGCATGAAGGTTATGCCTGAAATAAATACACAAAAACTGTATTCTTTTAAACACTGCTGGCCCATTAGATTCAGCATTTTAACCCATTTCTAATAATCAGTGTAGTATAACCAGGTGCACTTACCAGGAAAAATTCAGCATGTCTGACATGGTGGCTGGCTGCATCGACATCTGCCTCAGAGAGCAGAGCTATGGCATCTGCCGGGGAGAGGGGAGCATGGCTTCTCTGAGCTCACTAACTCTTCCTCCCGGCATTCTATTTTGTTTACTCCACCTACCTATGTTCTAACCTATCAGCTGAAGCGGATTCTTTCTTTAATTAATCAATAAACTTCTTCTGTCAATTTATCCTTTCAACAGCTTGCCCATATAAATCTCCCATGTGTCTTCTGTTGTATAATCTTTCATTTGTAAATAACTTGCACTCTCAGGGGAGGATTTTTCTGACATCTCTGTGGATGGAGATCATATGAGGAAGTTCAGATGAGCAACCATGACAACTCTAATGCTGTAGAGTTAGGTGGACCAGAGATTGATGGCTGACATTCCTGTGCTATGCATCAGATGCCCCTGAACTCTGGCCCTGTTGACAGACAGGCAGACATCCAGTTGGTCACACATACTTAACTCATTCAGGTTCACAGATACTGTAAATGGAGTTTTAATTCTTCTCCTAAACTAATAAAAAAACCAAGATTAGGAGAAGAGAAGAGCCTGAAGTAAGGCCTCAAAATGGGTCATTTTGCAAAGGAAAGGTTACCTGCCTCCATGTATGCTGTCTCCCTTTCTTAGTCAAATCCATCCTTCCAGTGTCTAGCTAACAGCTAACCATAGGATTGAACCCAACTGCCTTTGATTTCTGAAATAAGTGCTGTCCCCTTAAGGTCTCATAACAGCACAGGAAGGTTTGTAAGACTGTCCCAGCAACAATTTAAAGCAATTCTAGGACACCAAAGATGCAGCAAATTTGGTTAATTGGTAATATAGATCGTTCTGATGGGACAAAATAATTTAGAATTAAAAAAAAAAAACAGATTGGTGTACTCACGATGAATTTGTGTGATATGGCACACACAGGCTTCTGGTTCTGAATACTTCATGCTTGGTGGGTTTTGGAGATTGTCGTGACCCTGAACCTAGCTGGAGGCTTTGGGGCCTTGAAAGGACAAGACTTAATATTTCAGGACATCCTTGTACTTGGTGCCCACTGTTTACTGATTTCCTTACAGAGAATGAGCAGCCATCTACTCCTGCTGCCATGCCTTCCCCACATGAACAGAGAGAAGACCCTATACACACAGGTCGCTTGTATCACATGTGAAGGCATAAGTCACATCAAACTCCCACAGCAGTTTAGAATTGTGATTAATAGAATGATTAGTTCTTGAAAGAAGAAAAACTTAGGGATCACAATCCCTTACAAAAGCCCTCTGCAGGATCAGAAAAGGAGCCTAGTAGCCGGAAGTGAAGCTCAATCAAGAGATCAAGCTGAAGGTAGAAGTTGCTTTTTAAAAGAGAGAGAGACCACAACTCAATGGGCTGGTATCTCAGTGGCTATTCAGGAAACATCACAGAGAAAGGATCTGCTTCATGCATGAGAGTCACCGATGATTTCCCTTTAAGAAAAAAAAACATCAAAACTCCCAATAACATCATCAGCATTCAACAACATGTCTATGATTTCCTTGCCTTGCCTTTGATTGTGCAGTAAATGATGCTGATAGTTAATCTGTGCAATTAATGCAAATTTCCTTGTAACTGACTAGACAGAATTGACAGGTTATCTTAAACACAGCAGGGAGTCACTCTACGATGGAACTGGTTCATCATCACCTGTGTGACAGTGACATAATTAAGATCTTTCCTTTGTCTATAAATCTCATTATGTTCAACATGATATGTTGTCATACAGATTTCTTAGGGTTTTGTCCCACTGGTGGTTTCCTTGGTATGCTTACATAATTTTTGCCAGATCCAATCAGTTTTGCCATGGACTCTCAGCTCCACGTCATTGTGTTCCCCTTATGTTCCATTCCAGGTATTTTAGACCTCTTGTAACTGTTGTAAGAGTATCTCATGTTCCACCTAAATGATTTAGGGTTTTATTTAGGCTGGGTTTTATCTTCCATCACTGAGTTCATTGACTTTCCTTGGGCGTAATTCCTGGGACACTGATCCTAACTCCTGGGGGATTCCTCCAGTTATTTCTCCTTTCTTAGATAGTTTACACTCTCACTATTACTGTTAGAGTGTTTCTGTAGCAAATATTCTTCTCAAGATGAGAAGAAACTTCAATATTACAATCCATTTGTTATTGTGATTTAAATACACACACACAAACACACACAAGTTAATGCACATACACTGATGATATCTCAATTAATGGGGCCATTCTGGGGATGTCAAGATCGATATCTCTCGAGTGGTTCTCAGAAGGCCATAGGGTGACCCTCTCTAGGTACTTAAGCAGGGAGGAGAAGTTGACCGCACTGTGACATGTCCCTAGGAACTATGTGTGCCTTGTCCCATAATCAGACTGATGACTGACTATCTTGAAAACCACCATGGAACTTTTGTTTGGCAAATGATGGAGATCAAGTCAGGGTCAAAATCAGAAAACTAGATGGAGCTTCCAAGCTCCAGTGGAAGAGCAGATGGATGGAGAAAAAGAGCCAGGATGTCAGGAATATAAGGGCTTGGTCCACACTATGAGACACTGTGCCTGAAGTAAGGGGATTTCAACTAATCCAGTGACCTGGGAATGAAAGAACATGGGATCAAACTGGAAGCTCTGAATGTGGCTGACAATTGGGGCAGACGGAGAAGCCAAAGATAATGGCACTTGCAATTGTCTGCATATCATACACTGGCTTTTTGTGATCATATTTTTTGTGGATGCATACCTTGCTAAATCTGGATGGATGAAGGGTGGGCTTGGACTTCCCACAGCTCAAAGTACCCTGCCCTCTATTTGGACTGGTGTTTGAGTGGAGAGGTTTATTTGCGGAGCAAGAAGAATGTGGGAGGAGGAAGAGAAGTGGAAAGTTTGATAATTATTATTATGAAGTAATGGAAAAATCAATAGAAAATAACCAATGAGGATATTGGAGCTAGGAAAAAAAAACATTTATGTGAGTTGTTGACTCAGACCAAAAATTATTTTACAGAAAAAAAAAAACACATAAACGGGTTGAGTTACTTGGAAAATATGACTCAAGTAATTGGGAAGAAGATTGGGGTTTTTATTTTGGGTCTTCATGGGGCAGTATGAGCAGCATTTTAGGACCTGTATGCTGGATATATCTGGGGGTTAGTAGGGAAGAAACCTGGCTAGGAGGAGTTTTATGACATAAGTAGAGCCTTGATGATGTCACAAAGCTTTGGTTGGGGGTGGCAACTCTGTTCCACATGAAGCACTAGTCTTCTGTGAAGGTGGGCTTACAATCTTCACGGTGGCTGAGGAGGTCAGTTCAGCTCTTGGGCTCCACAACTGTTCAACCGAATTTCCAGAAGTTGGAATCTAGAGAGCCAAGATATTTTCTTTTGGTAAATATGTTTAGGAAGCAACTAGGACCTCTGTAGTCAAAGAAAGGTTTCTTTCAAATCTGCTCTGGGTCCAAAATTTATGTCGTTAACAGCTCCTATATTTGGTAGCTGCGGGACGGTTAATGTCAGGTATTCTCCCCACTCTATCTTTGCTAAAAATGTCCAATTCCTCAGTCCACTTAAATGGCAAAGATCCTCTTTGTCCATATGTGTTTTAAAAGATAATTATTTCTAATAGGTGCTGTTGCACAGATTAATGTTTCTTTCTTTTGGCAGTTTGACTCACAGTACTCACTTCTCTAATGAAGATACAGAATATCTTTATGTAATCAACCTGGATCTGGATCAGGAGACACAATAGAGAGAGCCAGTGGACTGGAGTGCCATGACCTTGGGCAGGTGGTTATAGATCAGCCAACTAACCAGTAGCTTGAGTGGTAAGGAGAGAAGTGGCTGTTCTTTGAATTCTTTGCCATCTGTTCAGATATTTCTTTGTAGTAATAAGGAGCAGCGGCGGGGCTGCATCCCCAACACCCCAGCCGCATGGCTCGGCTAGCTTATGCCCCGAAATAATTACACAGACACTGTATTCATTTAAACATTGCTTTGGCCCTTAGCTCTAGCCCTTACTGGCTAACTCTCACATATTAATTTAGCCCATTTCTAATCATCTGTGTAGCGCCCCTAGGTGCGCTTACCGGGAAGATTCTAGCCTACGTCCATCCTGGGTCGGAGATTCATAGCGTGTGTCTTCCCTGGAGCAGGTAGCATGGCGTCTCTCTTGTGTCTGCTCCGGAGAGGAGAGCTGTGGAGTCTGACCTCACTTCCTCTTCCTCCCAGTGTTCTGTTCTGTTTACTCCACCCACCTAAGGGTGGGCCTATCCAATGGGCCTAGCAGTTTCTTTATTGCTTAGCCAATGAAATCAACAGATTGTTATGACACTCCCACATCACTTCCCCTTTTTCTGTTTAAACAAAAAAAGGAAGGCTTTAACTTTAACATAGCAAAATTACATATAACAAAACAGTTATCAAGTAAAAGTTACATCAGAAACATTTATACATATAACAAAATTGACCGTAAATCTCTATCAATAAAGCAAAATCTATACTAATGCAAATTATTCATGTCTATATCATATCCCCCTTTAAATGTAAAAGAACATTTATAAACCATATTTGGGAACATGGGCGCAGTTTTTTCTCTCCAAACTGCTTCCTGCTGAATGGGGGCGTCGTTAATTAGGTCTTTCATGGTATAACCTGTGTGCTAGTTTCATCTCAGTTGGCAGTTGAGCAAAGCAATTTTCTGAAGATGTTCACAGCAACCCTTCAGGAGGACGTGGTCCATCATACCAAATCGGAATAGAAGAAATCCATAGAGTCTCATCCTCTGTGAAAACAAAAGAAGAATCTCTTTTCCAAAGTATCATATCCTTAGATCCAAATTCTGAAATCATACCCTCATGATATCCGTACTGGTTCCAATTGGCAGCCCATATAATGAAATGTCTCTCTGTACTTAGCTCCTTCACATTCAAAAATTTTAAAGAAAACACAATAATACAAAGAATCCAGACTCTCTGTGAATTTTTCATCTTTACGCGGCTTATATTTCTTTATTTCTTTTAATCTCTTAACTATCTGTACTCTAAAGACTTTACCTTTTTTTTAAAACCATTAACTTTATTCTCTATATTCTTTTTCTTCTCTTTCCCAAGCCTACGTACATTCATCCAACAGTGTGACTCATTTAGTGGTCTGAATCTGTCCTATTTTGAATCTGCAATTTTTTACCATCCAGGAGCACTTTTGATTTGCGCCTTTAAATCACTAGGCGCTTAAGAAGCTAAGCTGTGACAGTCCTAAGTTAACTCTTTGCTTTTTGAGCGTATATCTGTAGACCAGGCTGTCTTTGAACTCTCTGAGATCCGCCTGTCTCTGCCTCCCAGGCATTGTGATTAAAGGCGTACACTACTACACCTTGAACTCACAGAGATCTGTTTGTCTCTGCCTTTTAGGCACTGGGATTAAAGGCGTGTGCTATCACACCTTGAAGTCACAGAGGTTTACTTTAAGAATTTTAACTTTTAGTCTGCTTATATTTTAACACTGTAAATCACTTAAAATTTTTCTTTGTCTTTGAATCTCTCTTTACTGTATATCTCTCTTTTTCTGATCACATGAGTCCTTAATTTACCAAGCAATCTCGGTAGGACTAAAGGCGTGGCTTTGCCGGCTAGATGTAGCCCATTCCTTAGCTTTCCAGCCTCATGGCTGAGGTACTGGCTGTAGCCATGTTTATAGCATTTCAAGGTCCCTGCCAGCCAGCGAGCTACAACAGACAACACTCAAGTCCTCTCTCGGTAGCTGGCCCTCCTGCCTCAAACAGTCAGAGTTTGCCCTGGCAGGATGGCCCAGAAAGCCGGCATTTTTAAACGGCACAGCTTTTTTCCTGCTACGGCTGAAAACCGAAAAGCATGTGTTCAGCTTTTCGTCAACACCGTTTAAGTGTTTCGTGGCAGGACCTCTTAATGAGCTGCAGGCTTTGCAGCTAAAGCTAGGTCAGGAAGCCTCTCTTAGATGAGGCGCTTGCTTGCCTCTGGCAAGCAGAGTAGACCCGAGAAATTGCCATAATCAAGAAAACATGCTTCACACTTTCCCAAGCTTTCTCAGGCTTTCAGTGGGTTCAGTTAGCCACACGTCTGGGCGTCATTTGTAGTAATAAGGAGCAGCGGTGGGGCTGCATCCCCAACACCCCAGCCGCATGGCTCGGCTAGCTTATGCCCCGAAATAATTACACAGACACTGTATTCATTTAAACATTGCTTTGGCCCTTAGCTCTAGCCCTTATTGGCTAATTCTCACATATTAATTTAACCCATTTCTAATCATCTGTGTAGCACCCCTAGGTGCGCTTACCGGGAAGATTCTAGCCTAAGTCCATCCTGGGTCGGAGCTTCATAGCGTGCGTCTTCCCTGGAGCAGGTAGCATGGCGTCTCTCTTGTGTCTGCTCTGGAGAAGAGAGCTGTGGAGTCTGACCTCACTTCCTCTTCCTCCCAGTGTTCTGTTCTGTTTACTCCACCCACCTAAGGGTGGGCCTATCCAATGGGCCTAGCAGTTTCTTTATTGCTTAGCCAATGAAATCAACAGATTGTTATGACACTTCCACATCATTTCTTTCTCACTTTAGGTATAGGCATAGCTTCCTCTCTCATTGATATAGTAAGTCAGGAAGTAGGTTTCTCAGTAGAGGTCAATTGCATTTTGCAGCAGGAATATGTCTCTGATACACATATACTGAGCTGTAGACAAGAGTTTGATAATTTTTCTACTAATTTCTTAAGAACATATTACATTTAGGTATCCAAATCTATTCAGCCCTGCCTTTTTCACCTGCTCCAAAGTTATTCCTAAAAAGAGCCTTGACCTCACATCCTCACCTTCTTATCCTTGCAGGCACTTATGGTGGAGGAAACCACTTTGTGTCTGATTTAAACTGAAGAGTTCTTCCTATGCAGAGATTGGCAGCTATGAAGCCCAAGCACAGAAACAGAGCCAAGAGACAGTGTAACAGGAGTGCTGTGGCCTATCTCAGAAAGTCTCCCGCCATGATGAAGATGCCTCTCAGTATGAGTGGCATGCCACATCTCCAGAAGAAGAATGGGCCATCGCTCCAGAAGCAAAAACTTAGTAAGCCTTTTGAGGCCCTGGAGAATATTGTTGGCCGCAGAATTTCTCATGGCTGGAAGGAAGCCAATGAACCAGTCACCCATTGAAAAGCCATCATTCTAGATCAACTGCCAACATATCCCTCTCTCTATTTGTTGAAATATGATGGGATTGATTGTGTCTGTGGCTTGGAGCTTCATAGTGATGAAAGGATTTTAAACCTGAAGATCCTCCCTAATAATGTGCCATTTCCTCAGGTGACAGACACTCATCTCTCAAACACCATAGTTGGCAGAGCAGTGAAACATACATTCATGGGCACAAATGGCTCTAAGAATGACTGGAACGGGATGGTCCTAGAAGAGGTGCCAATCATGAAGGCCTGGTTTTATATTACCTACAAGAAAGATCCGGTCTTGTACATTTACCACCTCCTGGATGACTACCTGGAAGGCAACCTCCACATCATGCCAGGCTCTAAGGAAGAGTGGAGTGGCGTGGTCCCAAATGAGGTGCAGACCATAACGACCTGTTTCTACATTGTCAACCAGAATGATCCGGTCCTGTACCTTTACCACCATCATGATGATTCCATTGAAGGCAACTTTCACATCACGCCTGAATGTCCTCCAGTAGAGGTGACTTTGTAATTAGGCAGGGATTCCTTGGAGAGCAAAAGAGTGCAGTACAACAAAAAAGATGGAACCCAAGAGATAGGTAAAATTATTTGCCAAGTTCCCAACAAACCTTCTGTGTATTTCATCAAGTTTGATAATGACTTCCATATCTATGTCTATGATTTGGTGAAGATCTGTTAAAGTGAAATTCTCAAATTTTGAGGGGCAGACTTAATTCTCTCTTTGGGAATGTGTTTTTTCAGAGATACCTCAGGTCTTCTATGAATCCTGGTATCTTTTCCAATGGATTATTCTTTCTCAAAGAATAAAAATTTGTTAACATGTTGTGTTATTTGGTCAATGATGGATTGTGTTTGGTGGATGGGGCATCACAGAAATACATGCCTCCAAACAAAGCAGGATTTATGGTCTTTTCCCCTAGGAGAGTAAAGGACTGGGGATGTGTGGTGTGATAAAGGACAAGATGGCTGTCAAGGAAGCAGTGGAGAGGGGACAAAAAGTTGTATGATCTCGGGGCGGTATGAAGCTTGAGGGAAAACCATGTCAAATGGAAAGATGTGACCGATATCAGCGTGAGGTATTGGGACTTAAGAGGATAAAGAGTAGATTAATCAGGAAGGGACACAAATGTATACTCAAAATCAGAGAAAATTAGGTTTCATTTGATGAATGGTTTAATTCGTACTGGCTGTAAGTCAAAGGATGTTTGATCTCCACTAGAGCATGTTGCTTAGTGAAAAGTGTCTCCGCTCAGTTGCTCTTCTCCAGTAAGTTGCACATCAAGCTACCTACTTAGTTTTGCCAGAATTCTGTCTGTCACCTACTTTGTCATGCCTGGATTCGGTATGCCTTGAACTCTCATAGGTCTTATCCATGCCATCCAACCCTTGTCAGTTCATTTAAATAATTGCCCTGCCATATCTGGAAAACAGTGTTCCCTTTCATTGATCATGTTCTGCAGTACTTGGGCTATAAAACTCATGAACACACTCACCCACACACAGGATAAACATGTACATATGATGCCCACTAGTGTGTGACATGCACACATATGATGAATGCACCGAACTTCATAATATCAGTAAAGTAGGGAATCCATGATGCCAGGTGGAATCTGGCAAAGACCCCACACACCCATCAAACCGCCAAATACCAGTATGGTACTGATGTCTGACTCCCATCCTGTAAGGAACCTGCCATCCTGTAACTGGACTATTTTTGGTTCCTTCATCTTCACAAACTTGGTTAAAATGTTAGAGTTGTCAAACTGGGAGTTAGGGTCCAGCTTGTAGATCAGCTGTCCCAGGTCAGGTGATTTGGCTACAATTTGGGTGAGAAATTGTACCAGGGAATTCTGGTACACCCTCTCCTCTTCTTCTCCCTGTCCTCATCATCACTCTTGTGGGTGGGCCTGGAGCACAAAGAAGGTAAAATGGAATAAGCCTCCTCCTTAGTGGAAAACCTTGTCACTCCTTAATTTGACCTGACTCTCTGAGGGAATGCAGCACATTTTTTCCTACTAGGTCTCCTCATTCATTGGTTCACTCATTTTTCCAAGGAATGATTGAATTCATCCATTCTTCCTTGTCTCTCTCTCTTCTTTCTTCCCTTCTTCCATTTCCCCCTTGATTGTAGAAATTTGAGCAGCAGGGCTGCATCCCCATGGGGCCGCCTTGTAAGGTTATGCTCCGAAATAACAACACAAAACTATTCATTTCAACACTGCCTGCCCCATTATTTTCAGCCTCTTAACCCATGTCTAATAATGTATGTTGCAGCACGAGGTGCGCTTAGAAGGAAAGATTTAGCATGTCTGACCTGGTGGCTGGCTGTATCGCCATCTGCCTCAGAGTGCAGAGCTACCATTTCTGCCCATGGGAGAGGTGCATGGCATCTCTAAGCTCAATTCCTATTCCTCCCAGCATTCTCTTATGTTTATTCCACCCACCTATGTTCTAACCTTTCAGGCCAAACAGTTTCTTTATTTAATAAACCAATGACCTATACTCCACCATTACTCCTATTTCTGTTTAAACAAGAACGGAATCTTTAACTTTAACATAGCAAAATTACATATAACAAAACAGTTATCAAGCAAGAATTACAGTTACAATATTTATATCTATTTTATCTTTTATCATAACAATGGAAAACTATAACTATCTCTCTATTCTTCAACTCCATCAGAGACTCCAGAATAATACAGTATTACCTAAGCAAACAAAAAGTAAGCCATTTTCAAACTCTAGAAATGACAGAGACATCTCGCTGCCTGGACAGTCACCCAAAGTTCCTCTGTACCGTTGGTGTTTCCATCCTCAGCCTACAGGCCCATAGTTTCCAGCAGACATTTCCATGAAGCAGGAAATTTCAAAGGCAGTCACTATCTGCTTGTGTTGAAGAATGTTTTGCTGACCCTTTCCTGAATCAGGAACACGAAAAGATCATCTCACCTTTAGGCAAGTTCAGTAGTCCTCTCTCTGAGTGTTTTCTGTGTACAGTTTATGCAACAATCCAGGCAAGAGCAGTTTCTTCCCCAAATGGCTATCAAACTCCATAAGGATCCTCTGTGATGCCCATCTTCTTCCTGAAGTAGATATGTGCTGCCAAGAGTAGAGTGTCTCACTGTCATGAAAAACCCTAAGGTACTAAAACATTAAATAGCCTATTTTGTAGTCTAGAGAGATATGAATAATGCCTATCTAACTGAAATATATATATCTATGTAGCTAGAAAATCTAACTAACATGACTACAAACTTGACTATTATTAATGATTATCCATTAATAACCTATATACATTATATTTTTAAATGAACTACACAATCACATTACCTTAATTAAGATCAAAAATGCATATACATATAACAAAATTGACCTAAAATCTCTATCAGTAAAGCAAAATCTATACTAATGCAAATATTCATATCTATATCACATCCCACTTTAAATGTAAAAGAACGTTTATAAGCCATATTTGGGAACGTGGGTGCAGGTTTTTCTCTCCAAAATGCTTCCTGCTGAATGGTGGCATCATTATTGATTTGTCTCAGTTGGCAGTTGAGCGAAGCAATTTTTTAAAGGTGTTCAGAGTAACCTTTAAGTAGGGCGTGGTCCATCCTACCATATTAGGATAGAGGCATCCACAGACTATCACCCTCTGTGAAAACAAAATAGAAACTCCTTTCCAAAGCATCATGTCCTTAGATCCAAATTTCAAAGTCAAGGCATTTTCAAAATATCTATGTTGGATTATTTCAGCAGCTTTTATAAAGAAACATTTTTTAGCAACTATTGCTACTGCCTCAAAATTCAAATGATTCAAAAAGAGCATAATAGCATACAATATCAAAATTCGCTGTGAATTTTCCATCTTTGTGCGCTTCAATTTAACCTCTATTTTGTTTATTTTTCCTTTTTATTTTTTGCCTTTTGAGACAGGTTCTCTGTATCTTTGACCTGGAATAACTCTGTATACCTGTCTGTCCTTGAAGTCTCAGAGATCTGCCTCTCTCTGCCTTTCAGGCATTGGGATTAAAGGTGTATGCTACTACACATTGAACTCACAAAGATCTGTTTGTCTCTGCCTTCAAGGCACTGGGATTAAAGGCGTGTGCTACCTCACCTTGAATGTACAGAGGTCAATCTCCCTCTGCCTCCCATGTTTTGGGTTTACAGGTGTGTACTACCACACCCAACAACTCTCTTCCTTTTTTTAACTTTAAGAACTTCAAATTTTAGCCTGCACATATTTTTAACACACTGTAAATCATTTAAAAATTTTCTTTGTCTTTGAATCTCTCTTTACTCTATTTCTCTCTCTGTTTTTCTGACCACATGAGTCTTTCATTTACCAAGCAATCTCAGTAGGACTAAAGCCGTGGCTTTGCTGGCCAGATGTAGCCCATTCCTTAGCTTTCTGCCATTCCAACCTTGTGGCTGAGGTACCGAACAGAGCCGCATTCAGTGCCACAAGTCTACAGTGTTTCAAGGTCCTTGCCATCAAAGAGGCTGCAACAGACAACACTCAAGCCCTCTTTCTGTAGCTGGCCGTCCTTCCTCAAACAGTCAGAGTTTGCCCAGGCAGGATGGCCCAGAAACCCGGCATTTTAAAACAACACAGTTTGTTTTCCTGCTACTGCTGAAAACATACAAGCATTCAGTTGGCTTTTATCAACACCATTTATATGTTTTGTGGCAGGACCTCTTAAGGGCTGCAGGGTTTTGCAGCTGAAGCTGAGTCAGCAAGCCTCTTTTAGATGAGAGACCTTGCTTTCTTCTAGCAAGCAGAGCAGACCGAGAAATCGCTGCTACCAAGAAAACATGCTTTACTCTTTCCCAAGCTTTCTCAGGCTTTCAGTGGATTCAGTTGTCCACAAGGCTGCAAGCCATTCTGTAGTTATTTGAGCAGCGTGGCTGTGTCCCCAGCACCACGGCCGCATGAAGGTTATGCCTGAAATAAATACACAAAAACTGTATTCTTTTAAACACTGCTGGTCCATTAGATTCAGCATTTTAACCCATTTCTAATAATCAGTGTAGTATAACGAGGTGCACTTACCAGGAAAAATTCAGCATGTCTGAAATGGTGGCTGGCTGCATCGACAACTACCTCAGAGAGCAGAGCTATGGTATCTGCCGGGGAGAGGGGAGCATGGCTTCTCTGAGCTCACTACCTCTTCCTCCCGGCATTCTATTTTGTTTACTCCACCTACCTATGTTGTAACCTATCAGCTGAAGCGGATTCTTTCTTTAATTAATCAATAAACTTCTTCTGTCACTTTATCCTTTCAACAGCTTGCCCATATAAATCTCCCATGTGTCTTCTGTTGTATAATCTTTCATTTGTAAAGAACTTGCACTGTCAGGGGAGGATTTTTCTGACATCTCTGTGGATGGAGATCATATGAGGAAGATCAGATGAGCAACCATGACAACTCTAATGCTGTAGAGTTAGGTGGACCAGAGATTGATGGCTGACATTCCTGTGCTATGCATCAGATGCCACTGAACTCTGGCCCTGTTGACAGACAGGCAGACATCAAGTTGGTCACACATACTTAACTCATTCGGGTTCACAGATACTGTAAATGGAGTTTTAATTCTTCTCCTAAACTAATAAAAAAACCAAGATTAGGAGAAGAGAAGAGCCTGAAGTAAGGCCTCAAAATGGGTCATTTTGCAAAGGAAAGGTTACCTGCCTCCATGTATGCTGTCTCCCTTTCTTAGTCAAATCCATCCCTCCAGTGTCTAGCTGACAGCTAACCATAGGATTGAACCCAACTGCCTTTGATTTCTGAAATAAGTGCTGTCCTCTTAAGGTCTCATAACAGCACAGGAAGGTTTGTAAGACTGTCCCAGCAACAATTTAAAGCAATTCTAGGACACCAAAGATGCAGCAAATTTGGTTAATTGGTAATTAGATCGTTCTGATGGGACAAAATAATTTAGAATTGAAAAAAAAAAAAAAACAGATTGGTGTACTCACGATGATTTTATGTGATATGGCACACACAGGCTTCTGGTTCTGAATACTTCATGCTCGGTGGGTTTTGGAGATTGTCGTGATCCTGAACCTAGCTGGAGGCTTTGGGGTCTGGAAAGGACAAGACTTAATATTTCAGGACATCCTTGTACTTGGTGCCCACTGTTTACTGATTTCCTCACAGACAATGAGCAGCCATCTACTCCTGCTGCCATGCCTTCCCCACATGAACAGAGAGAAGACCCTATACACCCAGGTCGCTTGTATCACATGTGAAGGCATAAGTCACAAACAAACTCCCACAGCAGTTTAGAATTGTGATTAATAGAATGATTAGTTCTTGAAAGGGGAAAAACTTAGAGATCACAATCCCTTACAAAAGCCCTCTGCAGGATCAGAAAAGGAGCCTAGTAGCCGGAAGGGAAGCTCAAGCAAGAGATCAAGCTGAAGGTAGAAGTTGCTTTGTAAAAGAGAGAGAGACCACAACTCAATGGGCTGGTATCTCAGTGGCTATTCAGGAAACATCACAGAGAAAGGATCTGCTTCATGCATGAGAGTCACCGGTGATTTCCCTTTAAGAAAAAAACCCATAAAAACTCCCAATAACATCATCAGCATTCAACAACATGTCTATGATTTCTTTGCCTTGCCTTTGATTGTGCAGTAAATGATGCTGATAGTTAATCTGTGCAATTAATGCAAATTTCCTTGTAACTGACTAGACAGAATTGACAGGTTATCTTAAACACAGCAGGGAGTCACTCTACGATGGAACTGGTTCATCATCACCTGTGTGACAGTGACATAATTAAGATCTTTCCTTTGTCTATAAATCTCATTATGTTCAACATGATATGTTGTCATACAGGTTTCTTAGGGTTTTGTCCCACTGGTGGTTTCCTTGGTATGCTTACATAATTTTTGCCAGATCCAATCAGTTTTGCCATGCACTCTCAGCTCCACGTCATTGTGTTCCCCTTATGTTCCAGTCCAGGCATTTTAGACCTCTTGTAACTGTTGTAAGAGTATCTCATGTTCCACCTAAATGATTTAGGGTTTTATTTAGGCTGGGTTTTATCTTCCATCACTGAGTTCATTGACTTTCCTTGGGCGTAATTCCTGGGACACTGAGCCTAACTCCAGGGGGATTCCTCCAGTTATTTCTCCTTTCTTAGATAGTTTACACTCTCACTATTACTGTGAGAGTGTTCCTGTAGCAAATACACTTCTCAAGATGAGAAGAATCTTCAATATTACAATCCATTTGTTATTGTGATTTAAATACACACACACAAACACACACAAGTTAATGCACATACACTGATGATATCTCAATTTATGGGGCCATTCTGGGGATGTCAAGATCGATATCTCTCGAGTGGTTCTCAGAAGGCCATAGGGTGACCCTCTCTAGTTACTTAAGCAGGGAGGAGAAGTTGACCGCACTGTGACATGTCCCTAGGAACTATGTGTGCCTTGTCCCATAGTCAGACTGATGACTGACTATCTTGAAAACCACCATGGAAATTTTGTTTGGCAAATGATGGAGATCAAGTCAGGGTCAAAATCAGAAACCTAGATGGAGCTTCCAAGCTCCAGTGGAAGAGCAGATGGATGGAGAAAAAGAGCAAGGATGTCAGGAATATAAGGGCTTGGTCCACACTATGAGACACTGTGCCTGAAGTAAGGGGATTTCAACTAATCCAGTGACCTGGGAATGAAAGAACATGGGATCAAACTGGAAGCTCTGAATGTGGCTGACAATTGGGGCAGACGGAGAAGCCAAAGATAATAGCACTTGCAATTGTCTGCATATCATGCACTGACTTTTTGTGATCATATTTTTTGTGGATGCATATACCTTGCTAAATCTGGATGGATGAAGGGTGGGCTTGGACTTCCCACAGCTCAAAGTACCCTGGCCTCTATTTGGACTGGTGTTTGAGTGGAGAGGTTTATTTGCGGAGCAAGAAGAATGTGGGAGGAGGAAGAGAAGTGGAAAGTTTGATAATTATTATTATGAAGTAATGGAAAAATCAATAGAAAATAACCAATGAGGACATTGGACCTAGGAAAAAAAAACATTCATGTGAGTTGTTGACTCAGACCAAAAATTATTTTACAGAAAAAAAAAACACATAAACGGGTTGAGTTACTTGGAAAATATGACTCAAGTAATTGGGAAGAAGATTGGGGTTTTTATTTTGGGTCTTCATGGGGCAGTATGAGCAGCATTTTAGGACCTGTATGCTGGATATATCTGGGGGTTAGTAGGGAAGAAACCTGGCTAGGAGGAGTTTTATGACATAAGTAGAGCTTTGATGATGTCACAAAGCTTTGGTTGGGGGTGGCAACTCTGTTCCACATGAAGCACTAGTCTTCTGTGAAGGTGGGCTTACTATCATCACGGTGGCTGAGGAGGTCAGTTCAGCTCTTGGGCTCCACAACTGTTCAACCGAATTTCCAGAAGTTGGAATCTAGAGAGCCAAGATATTTTCTTTTGGTAAATATGTTTAGGAAGCAACTAGGACCTCTGTAGTCAAAGAAAGGTTTCTTTCAAATCTGCTCTGGGTCCAAAATTTATGTCGTTAACAGCTCCTATATTTGATAGCTGGGGGACGGTTAATGTCAGGTATTCTCCCCACTCTATCTTTGCTAAAAATGTCCAATTCCTCAGTCCACTTAAATGGCAAAGATCCTCTTTGTCCATATGTGTTTTAAAAGATAATTATTTCTAATAGGTGCTGTTGCACAGATTAATGTTTCTTTCTTTTGGCAGTTTGACTCACAGTACTCACTTCTCTAATGAAGATACAGAATATCTTTATGTAATCAACCTGGATCTGGATCAGGAGACACAATAGAGAGAGCCAGTGGACTGGAGTGCCATGACCTTGGGCAGGTGGTTATAGATCAGCCAACTAACCAGTAGCTTGAGTGGTAAGGAGAGGAATGGCTGTTCTTTGAATTCTTTGCCATCTGTTCAGATATTTCTTTGTAGTAATAAGGAGCAGCGGCGGGGCTGCATCCCCAACACCCCAGCCGCCTGGCTCGGCTATCTTATGCCCTGAAATAATTACACAGACACTGTATTCATTTAAACATTGCTTTTGCCCTTAGCTCTAGCCCTTACTGGCTAATTCTCACATATTAATTTAGCCCATTTCTAATCATCTGTGTAGCGCCCTTAGGTGCGCTTACCAGGAAGATTCTAGCCTACGTCCATCCTGGGTCGGAGCTTCATAGCGTGCGTCTTCCCTGGAGCAGGTAGCATGGCGTCTCTCTTGTGTCTGCTCCGGAGAGGAGAGCTGCGGAGTCTGACCTCACTTCCTCTTCCTCCCAGTGTTCTGTTCTGTTTACTCCACCCACCTAAGGGTGGGCCTATCCAATGGGCCTAGCAGTTTCTTTATTGCTTAGCCAATGAAATCAACAGATTGTTATGACACTCCCACATCACTTCCCCTTTTTCTGTTTAAACAAAAAAAGGAAGGCTTTAACTTTAACATAGCAAAATTACATATAACAAAACAGTTATCAAGTAAAAGTTACATCAGAAACATTTATACATATAACAAAATTGACCGTAAATCTCTATCAATAAAGCAAAATCTATACTAATGCAAATTATTCATGTCTATATCATACCCCCCTTTAAATGTAAAAGAACATTTATAAACCATATTTGGGAACATGGGCGCAGTTTTTTCTCTCCAATCTGCTTCCTGCTGAATGGGGGCGTCGTTAATTGGGTCTTTCATGGTATAACCTGTGTGCTAGTTTCATCTCAGTTGGCAGTTGAGCAAAGCAATTTTCTGAAGATGTTCACAGCAACTCTTCAGGAGGACGTGGTCCATCATACCAAATCGGAATAGAAGAAATCCATAGATTCTCATCCTCTGTGAAAACAAAAGAAGAATCTCTTTTCCAAAGTATCATATCCTTTGATCCAAATTCTGAAATCATACCCTCATGATATCCGTACTGGTTCCAATTGGCAGCCCATATAATGAAATGTCTCTCTGTACTTAGCTCCTTCACATTCAAAAATTTTAAAGAAAACACAATAATACAAAGAATCCAGACTCTCTGTGAATTTTTCATCTTTACGCGGCTTATATTTCTTTATTTCTTTTAATCTCTTAACTATCTGTACTCTAAAGACTTTACCTTTTTTTTAAAACCATTAACTTTATTCTCTATATTCTTTTTCTTCTCTTTCCCAAGCCTACGTACATTCATCCAACAGTGTGACTCATTTAGTGGTCTGAATCTGTCCTATTTTGAATCTGCAATTTTTTACCATCCTGGAGCACTTTTGATTTGCGCCTTTAAATCACTAGGCGCTTAAGAAGCCAAGCTGTGACAGTCCTAAGTTAACTCTTTGCTTTTTGAGCGTATATCTGTAGACCAGGCTGTCTTTGAACTCTCGGAGATCCGCCTGTCTCTGCCTCCCAGGCATTGTGATTAAAGGCGTACACTACTACACCTTGAACTCACAGAGATCTGTTTGTCTCTGCCTTTTAGGCACTGGGATTAAAGGCGTGTGCTATCACACCTTGAAGTCACAGAGGTTTACTTTAAGAATTTTAACTTTTAGTCTGCTTATATTTTAACACTGTAAATCATTTAAAATTTTTCTTTGTCTTTGAATCTCTCTTTACTGTATATCTCTCTTTTTCTGATCACATGAGTCCTTAATTTACCAAGCAATCTCGGTAGGACTAAAGGCGTGGCTTTGCCGGCTAGATGTAGCCCATTCCTTAGCTTTCCAGCCTCATGGCTGAGGTACTGGCTGTAGCCATGTTTATAGCATTTCAAGGTCCCTGCCAGCCAGCGAGCTACAACAGACAACACTCAAGTCCTCTCTCGGTAGCTGGCCCTCCTGCCTCAAACAGTCAGAGTTTGCCCTGGCAGGATGGCCCAGAAAGCCGGCATTTTTAAACGGCACAGCTTTTTTCCTGCTACGGCTGAAAACCGAAAAGCATGTGTTCAGCTTTTCGTCAACACCGTTTAAGTGTTTCGTGGCAGGACCTCTTAATGAGCTGCAGGCTTTGCAGCTAAAGCTAGGTCAGGAAGCCTCTCTTAGATGAGGCGCTTGCTTGCCTCTGGCAAGCAGAGTAGACCCGAGAAATTGCCATAATCAAGAAAACATGCTTCACACTTTCCCAAGCTTTCTCAGGCTTTCAGTGGGTTCAGTTAGCCACACGTCTGGGCGTCATTTGTAGTAATAAGGAGCAGCGGTGGGGCTGCATCCCCAACACCCCAGCCGCATGGCTCGGCAAGCTTATGCCCCGAAATAATTACACAGACACTGTATTCATTTAAACATTGCTTTGGCCCTTAGCTCTAGCCCTTATTGGCTAATTCTCACATATTAATTTAACCCATTTCTAATCATCTGTGTAGCGCACCTAGGTGCGCTTACCGGGAAGATTCTAGCCTAAGTCCATCCTGGGTCGGAGCTTCATAGCGTGTGTCTTCCCTGGAGCAGGTAGCATGGCGTCTCTCTTGTGTCTGCTCTGGAGAAGAGATCTGCGGAGTCTGACCTCACTTCCTCTTCCTCCCAGTGTTCTGTTCTGTTTACTCCACCCACCTAAGGGTGGGCCTATCCAATGGGCCTAGCAGTTTCTTTATTGCTTAGCCAATGAAATCAACAGATTGTTATGACACTCCCACATCATTTCTTTCTCACTTTAGGTATAGGCAGAGCTTCCTCTCTCATTGATATAGTAAGTCAGGAAGTAGGTTTCTCAGTAGAGGTCAATTGCATTTTGCAGCAGGAATATGTCTCTGATACACATATACTGAGCTGTAGACAAGAGTTTGATAATTTTCCTATTAATTTCTTAAGAACATATTCCATTTAGGTATCCAAATCTATTCAGACCTGCCTTTTTGACCTGTTCCAAAGTTATTCCTAAAAAGAGCCTTGACCTCACATCCTCACCTTCTTATCCTTGCAGGCACTTATGGTGGAGGAAACCACTTTGTGTCTGATTTAAACTGAAGAGTTCTTCCTATGCAGAGATTGTCAGCTATGAAGCCCAAGCACAGAAACAGAGCCAAGAGACAGTGGAACAGGAGTGCTGTGGCCTATCTCAGAAAGTCTCCCGCCATGATGAAGATGCCTCTCAGTATGAGTTGCATGCCACATCTCCAGAAGAAGAATGGGCCATCGCTCCAGAAGCAAAAACTTAGTAAGCCTTTTGAGGCCCTGGAGAATATTGTTGGCCGCAGAATTTCTCATGGCTGGAAGGAAGCCAATGAACCAGTCACCCATTGGAAAGCCATCATTCTAGATCAACTGCCAACATATCCCTCTCTCTATTTGTTGAAATATGATGGTATTGATTGTGTCTATGGCTTGGAGCTTCATAGTGATGAAAGGATTTTAAACCTGAAGATCCTGCCTAATAATGTGCCATTTCCTCAGGTGACAGACACTCATCTCTCAAACACCATAGTTGGCAGAGCAGTGAAACATACATTCATGGGCACAAATGGCTCTAAGAATGACTGGAACGGGATGGTCCTAGAAGAGGTGCCAATCATGAAGACCTGGTTTTATATTACCTACAAGAAAGATCCGGTCTTGTACATTTACCACCTCCTGGATGACTACCTGGAAGGCAACCTCCACATCATGCCAGGCTCTAAGGAAGAGTGGAGTGGCGTGGTCCCAGATGAGATGCAGACCATAACGACCTGTTTCTTCATTGTCAACGAGAATGATCCGGTCCTGTACCTTTACCACCATCATGATGATTCCATTGAAGGCAACCTTCACATCACGCCTGAATGTCCTCCAGTAGAGGTGACTTTGGAATTAGGCAGGGATTCCTTGGATGGCAAAAGAGTGCAGTACAACAAAAAAGATGGAACCCAAGAGATAGGTAAAATTATTTGCCAAGTTCCCAACAAACCTTCTGTGTATTTCATCAAGTTTGATAATGACTTCCATATCTATGTCTATGATTTGGTGAAGATCTGTTAAAGTGAAATTCTCAAATTTTCAGGGGCAGACTTAATTCTCTCTGTGGGAATGTGTATTTCAGAGATACCTCAGGTCTTCTATGAATCCTGGTATCTTTTCCAATGGATTATTCTTTCTCAAAGAATAAAAATTTGTTAACATGTTGTGTTATTTGGTCAATGATGGATTGTGTTTGGTGGATGGGGCATCACAGAAATACATGCCTCAAAACAAAGCAGGATTTATGGTCTTTTCCCCTTGGAGAGTAAAGGACTGGGGATGCGTGGTGTGGTAAAGGACAAGATGGCTGTCAAGGAAGCAGTGGAGAGGGGACAAAAAGTTGTATGATCTCGGGGCGGTATGAAGCTTGAGGGAAAACCGTGTCAAATGGAAAGATGTGACCGATATCAGCGTGAGGTATTGGGACTTAAGAGGATAAAGAGTAGATTAATCAGGAAGGGACACAAATGTATACTCAAAATCAGAGAAAATTAGGTTTCATTTGATGAATGGTTTAATTCGTACTGGCTGTAAGTCAAAGGATGTTTGATCTACACTAGAGCATGTTGCTTAGTGAAAAGTGTCTCCGCTCAGTTGCTCTTCTCCAGTAAGTTGGACATCAAGCTACCTACTTAGTTTTGCCAGAATTCTGTCTGCCACCTACTTTGTCATGCCTGGATTCGGTATGCCTTGAACTCTCATAGGTCTTATCCATGCCATCCAACCCTTGTCAGTTCATTTAAATAATTGCCATGCCATAACTGGAAAACAGTGTTCCCTTTCATTGATCATGTTCTGTAGGACTTGGGCTATAAAACTCATGAACACACTCACCCACACACAGGATAAACATGTACATATGTTGCCCACTAGTGTGTGACATGCACACATATGATGAATGCACCGAACTCCATAATATCAGTAAAGTAGGGAATCCATGATGCTAGGTGGAGTCTGGCAAAGACCCCACACACCCATCAAACCGCCAAATACCAGTATGGTACTGATGTCTGACTCCCATCCTGTAAGGAACCTGCCATCCTGTAACTGGACTATTTTTGGTTCCTTCATCTTCACAAACTTGGTTAAAATGTTAGAGTTGTCAAACTGGGAGTTAGGGTCCAGCATGTAGATCAGCTGTCCCAGGTCAGGTGATTTGGCTACAATTTGGGTGAGAAATTGTACCAGGGAATTCTGGTACACCCTCTCCTCTTCTTCTCCCTGTCCTCATCATCACTCTTGTGGGTGGGCCTGGAGCACAAAGAAGGTAAAATGGAATAAGCCTCCTCCTTAGTGGAAAACCTTGTCAAGCCTTAATTTGACCTGACTCTCTGAGGGAATGCAGCACATTTTTTCCTACTAGGTCTCCTCATTCATTGGTTCACTCATTTTTCCAAGGAATGATTGAATTCATCCATTCTTCCTTGTCTCTCTCTCTTCTTTCTTCCCTTCTTCCATTTCCCCCTTGATTGTAGAAATTTGAGCAGCAGGGCTGCATCCCCATGGGGCTGCCTTGTAAGGTTATGCTCCGAAATAACAACACAAAACTATTCATTTCAACACTGCCTTCCCCATTATCAGCCTCTTAACCCATGTCTAATAATGTATGTTGCAGCACGAGGTGCGCTTAGAAGGAAAGATTTAGCATGTCTGACCTGGTGGCTGGCTGTATCGCCATCTGCCTCAGAGTGCAGAGCTACCATTTCTGCCCATGGGAGAGGTGCATGGCATCTCTAAGCTCAATTCCTATTCCTCCCAGCATTCTCTTATGTTTATTCCACCCACCTATGTTCTAACCTTTCAGGCCAAACAGTTTCTTTATTTAATAAACCAATGACCTATACTCCACCATTACTCCTATTTCTGTTTAAACAAGAACGGAATCTTTAACTTTAACAAAACAAAATTACATATAACAAAACAGTTATCAAGCAAGAATTACAGTTACAATATTTATATCTATTTTATCTTTTATCATAACAATGGAAAACTATAACTATCTCTCTATTCTTCAACTCCATCAGAGACTCCAGAATAATACAGTATTACCTAAGCAAACAAAAAGTAAGCCATTTTCAAACTCTCGAAATGACAGAGACATCTCGCTGCCTGGACAGTCACCCAAAGTTCCTCTGTACCGTTGGTGTTTCCATCCTCAGCCTACAGGCCCATAGTTTCCAGCAGACATTTCCATGAAGCAGGAAATTTCAAAGGCAGTCACTATCTGCTTGTCTTGAAGAATGTTTTGCTGACCCTTTCCTGAATCAGGAACACGAAAAGATCATCTCACCTTTAGGCAAGTTCAGTAGTCCTCTCTCTGAGTGTTTTCTGTGTACAGTTTATGCAACAATCCAGGCAAGAGCAGTTTCTTCCCCAAATGGCTATCAAACTCCATAAGGATCCTCTGTGATGCCCATCTTCTTCCTGAAGTAGATATGTGCTGCCAAGAGTAGAGTGTCTCACTGTCATGAAAAACCCTAAGGTACTAAAACATTAAATAGCCTATTTTGTAGTCTAGAGAGATATGAATAATGCCTATCTAACTGAAATATATATATCTATGTAGCTAGAAAATCTAACTAACATGACTACAAACTTGACTATTATTAATGATTATCCATTAATAACCTATATACATTATATTTTTAAATGAACTACACAATCACATTACTTTAATGAAGATCAAAAATGCATATACATATAACAAAATTGACCTAAAATCTCTATCAGTAAAACAAAATCTATACTAATGCAAATATTCATATCTATATCACATCCCACTTTAAATGTAAAAGAACGTTTATAAGCCATATTTGGGAACGTGGGTGCAGTTTTTTCTCTCCAAAATGCTTCCTGCTGAATGGTGGCATCATTATTGATTTGTCTCAGTTGGCAGTTGAGCGAAGCAATTTTTTAAAGGTGTTCAGAGTAACCTTTAAGTAGGGCGTGGTCCATCCTACCATATTAGGATAGAGGCATCCACAGACTATCACCCTCTGTGAAAACAAAATAGAAATTCCTTTCCAAAGCATCATGTCCTTAGATCCAAATTTCAAAGTCAAGGCATTTTCAAAATATCTATGTTGGATTATTTCAGCAGCTTTTATAAAGAAACATCTTTTAGCAGCTATTGCTACTGCCTCAAAATTCAAATGATTCAAAAAGAGCATAATAGCATACAATATCAAAATTCGCTGTGTATTTTCCATCTTTGTGCGCTTCAATTTAACCTCTATTTTGTTTATTTTTCCTTTTTATTTTTTGCCTTTTGAGACAGGTTCTCTGTATCTTTGACCTGGAATAACTCTGTATACCTGTCTGTCCTTGAAGTCTCAGAGATCTGCCTCTCTCTGCCTTTCAGGCATTGGGATTAAAGGTGTATGCTACTACACATTGAACTCACAAAGATCTGTTGGTCTCTGCCTTCAAGGCACTGGGATTAAAGGCATGTGCTACCTCACCTTGAAGGTACAGAGGTCAATCTCCCTCTGCCTCCCATGTTTTGGGTTTACAGGTGTGTACTACCACACCCAACAACTCTCTTCCTTTTTTTAACTTTAAGAACTTCAAATTTTAGCCTGCACATATTTTTAACACACTGTAAATCATTTAAAAATTTTCTTTGTCTTTGAATCTCTCTTTACTCTATTTCTCTCTCTGTTTTTCTGACCACATGAGTCTTTCATTTACCAAGCAATCTCAGTAGGACTAAAGCCGTGGCTTTGCTGGCCAGATGTAGCCCATTCCTTAGCTTTCTGCCATTCCAAACTTGTGGCTGAGGTACCGAACAGAGCCGTATTCAGTGCCACAAGTCTACAGTGTTTCAAGGTCCTTGCCATCAAAGAGGCTGCAACAGACAACCCTCAAGCCCTCTTTCTGTAGCTGGCCCTCCTTCCTCAAACAGTCAGAGTTTGCCCAGGCAGGATGGCCCAGAAAGCCGGCATTTTAAAACAACACAGTTTGTTTTCCTGCTACTGCTGAAAACATACAAGCATTCAGTTGGCTTTTATCAACACCATTTATATGTTTTGTGGGAGGACCTCTTAAGGGTTGCAGGGTTTTGCAGCTGAAGCTGAGTCAGCAAGCCTCTTTTAGATGAGAGCCCTTGCTTTCTTCTAGCAAGCAGAGCAGACCGAGAAATCGCTGCTACCAAGAAAACATGCTTTACTCTTTCCCAAGCTTTCTCAGACTTTCAGTGGATTCAGTTGTCCACAAGGCTGCAAGATCATTCTGTAGTTATTTGAGCAGCGAGGCTGTGTCCCCAGCACCACGGCCGCATGAAGGTTATGCCTGAAATAAATACACAAAAACTGTATTCTTTTAAACACTGCTGGCCCATTAGATTCAGCATTTTAACCCATTTCTAATAATCAGTGTAGTATAACGAGGTGCACTTACCAGGAAAAATTCAGCATGTCTGACATGGTGGCTGGCTGCATCGACATCTGCCTCAGAGAGCAGAGCTATGGCATCTGCCGGGGAGAGGGGAGCATGGCTTCTCTGAGCTCACTACCTCTTCCTCCCGGCATTCTATTTTGTTTACTCCACCTACCTATGTTCTAACCTATCAGCTGAAGAGGATTCTTTCTTTAATTAATCAATAAACTTCTTCTGTCACTTTATCCTTTCAACAGCTTGCCCATATAAATCTCCCATGTGTCTTCTGTTGTATAATCTTTCATTTGTAAAGAACTTGCACTCTCAGGGGAGGATTTTTCTGACATCTCTGTGGATGGAGATCATATGAGGAAGATCAGATGAGCAACCATGACAACTCTAATGCTGTAGAGTTAGGTGGACCAGAGATTGATGGCTGACATTCCTGTGCTATGCATCAGATGCCCCTGAACTCTGGCCCTGTTGACAGACAGGCAGACATCTATTGGTCACACATACTTAACTCATTCGGGTTCACAGATACTGTAAATGGAGTTTAAATTCTTCTCATAAACTAATAAAGAAACCAAGATTAGGAGAAGAGAAGAGCCTGAAGTAAGGCCTCAAAATGGGTCATTTTGCAAAGGAAACGTTACCTGCCTCCATGTATGCTGTCTCCCTTTCTTAGTCAAATCCATCCTTCCAGTGTCTAGCTAACAGCTAACCATAGGATTGAACCCAACTGCCTTTGATTTCTGAAATAAGTGCTGTCCCCTTAAGGTCTCATAACAGCACAGGAAGGTTTGTAAGACTGTCCAAGCAACAATTTAAAGCAATTCTAGGACACCAAGATGCAGCAAATTTGGTTAATTGGTAATATAGATCGTTCTGATGGGACAAAATAATTTAGAATTGAAAAAAAAAACAGATTGGTGTAATCACGATGAATTTACATGATATGGCACACACAGGCTTCTGGTTCTGAATACTTCATGCTCAGTGGGTTTTGGAGATTGTCCTGACCCTGAACCTAGCTGGAGGCTTTGGGGCCTTGAAAGGACAAGACTTAATATTTCAGGACATGCTTGTACTTGGTCCCCACTGTTTACTGATTTCCTTACAGAGAATGAGCAGCCATCTACTCCTGCTGCCATGCCTTCCCCACATGAACAGAGAGAAGACCCTATACACACAGGTCGCTTGTATCACATGTGAAGGCATAAGTCACAAACAAACTCCCACAGCAGTTTAGAATTGTGATTAATAGAATGATTAGTTCTTGAAAGGGGAAAAACTTAGAGATCACAATCCCTTACAAAAGCCCTCTGCAGGATCAGAAAAGGAGCCTAGTAGCCGGAAGGGAAGCTCAAGCAAGAGATCAAGCTGAAGGTAGAAGTTGCTTTGTAAAAGAGAGAGAGACCACAACTCAATGGGCTGGTATCTCAGTGGCTATTCAGGAAACATCACAGAGAAAGGATCTGCTTCATGCATGAGAGTCACCAATGATTTCCCTTTAAGAAAAAAAACCCATCAAAACTCCCAATAACATCATCAGCATTCAACAACATGTCTATGATTTCTTTGCCTTGACTTTGATTGTGCAGTAAATGATGCTGATAGTTAATCTGTGCAATTAATGCTAATTTCCTTGTAACCGACTAGACAGAATTGACAGGTTATCTAAACACAGCAGGGAGTCACTCTATGATGGAACTGGTTCATCATCACCTGTGTGACAGTGACATAATTGAGATCTTTCCTTTGTCTATAAATCTCATTATGTTCAACATGATATGTTGTCATACAGATTTCTTAGGGTTTTGTCCCACTGGTGGTTTCCTTGGTATGCTTACATAATTTTTGCCAGATCCAATCAGTTTTGCCATGCACTCTCAGCTCCATGTCATTGTGTTCCCCTTATGTTCCAGTCCAGGCATTTTAGACCTCTTGTAACTGTTGTAAGAGTATCTCATGTTCCACCTAAATGATTTAGGGTTTTATTTAGGCTGGGTTTTATCTTCCATCACTGAGTTCATTGACTTTCCTTGGGCGTAATTCCTGGGACACTGAGCCTAACTCCTGGGGGATTCCTCCAGTTATTTCTCCTTTCTTAGATAGTTTATACTCTCACTATTACTGTGAGAGTGTTTCTGTAGCAAATATTCTTCTCAAGATGAGAAGAAACTTCAATGTTACAATCCATTTGTTATTGTGATTTAAATACACACACACACAAACACACAAGTTAATGCACATACACCGATGATATCTCAATTTATGGGGCCATTCTGGGGATGTCAAGATCAATATCTCTCGAGTGGTTCTCAGAAGGCCATAGGGTGACCCTCTCTAGGTACTTAAGCAGGGAGAAGAAATTGACCGCACTGTGACATGTCCCTAGGAACTATGTGTGCCTTGTCCCATAGTCAGACTGATGACTGACTATCTTGAAAACCACCATGGAACTTTTGTTTGGCAAATGATGGAGATCAAGTCAGGGTCAAAATCAGAAAACTAGATGGAGCTTCCAAGCTCCAGTGGAAGAGCAGATGGATGGAGAAAAAGAGCCAGGATATCAGGAATATAAGTGCTTGGTCCACACTATGAGACACTGTGCCTGAACTAAGGGGATTTCAACTAATCCAGTGACCTGGGAATGAAAGAACATGGGATCAAACTGGAAGCTCTGAATGTGGCTGACAATTGGGGCAGACGGAGAAGCCAAAGATAATGGCACTTGCAATTGTCTGCATATCATACACTGGCTTTTTATGATCATATTTTTTGTGGATGCATACCTTGCTAAATCTGGATGGATGAAGGGTGGGCTTGGACTTCCCACAGCTCAAAGTACCCTGCCCTCTATTTGGACTGGTGTTTGAGTGGAGAGGTTTATTTGCGGAGCAAGAAGAATGTGGGAGGAGGAAGAGAAGTGGAAAGTTTGATAATTATTATTATGAAGTAATGGAAAAATCAATAGAAAATAACCAATGAGGACATTGGAGCTAGGAAAAAAAACATTCATGTGAGTTGTTGACTCAGACCAAATATTATTTTACAGAAAAAAAAACACATAAGGGTTTGAGTTACTTGGAAAATATGACTCAAGTAATTGGGAAGAAGATTGGGGATTTTATTTTTGTCTTCATGGGGCTGTATGAGCAGCATTTTAGGACCTGTATGCTGGATATTTCTGGGGGTTAGTAGGGAAGAAACCTGGCTAGGAGGAGTTTTGTGACATAAGTAGAGCCTTGATGATGTCATAAATCTTTGGTTGGTGTGGCACCTCTGTTCCACATGAAGCACTAGTCTTCTGTGAAGGTGGGCTTACTATGTTCACGGTGGCTGAGGAGGTCAGTTCAGCTCTTGGGCTCCACAACTGTTCAACCGAATTTCCAGAAGTTGGAATCTAGAGAGCTAAGATATTTTCTTTTGGTAAATATGTTTAGGAAGCAACTAGGACCTCTGTAGTCAAAGAAAGGTTTCTTTCAAATCTGCTCTGGGTCCAAAATTTATGTCGTTTACAGCTCCTATATTTGATAGCTGGGGGACGGTTAATGTCAGGTATTCTCCCCACTCTATCTTTGCTAAAAATGTCCAATTCCTCAGTCCACTTAAATGGCAAAGTTCCTCTTTGTCCATATGTGTTTTAAAAGATAATTTTTTCTAATAGGTGCTGTTGCACAGATTAATGTTTCTTTCTTTTGGCAGTTTGACTCACAGTACTTACTTCTCTAATGAAGATACAGAATATCTTTATGTAATCAACCTGGATCTGGATCAGGAGACACAATAGAGAGAGCCAGCGGACTGGAGTGCCATGACCTTGGGCAGGTGGTTATAGATCAGCCAACTAACCAGTAGCTTGAGTGGTAAGGAGAGGAGTGGCTGTTCTTTGAATTCTTTGCCATCTGTTCAGATATTTCTTTCTCACTTTAGGTATAGGCATAGCTTCCTCTCTCATTGATATAGTAAGTCAGGAAGTAGGTTTCTCAGTAGAGGTCAATTGCATTTTGCATCAGGAATATGTCTTTGATAAACATATACATTGCTGTAGACAAGAGTTTGATAATTTTCCTATTAATTTCTTAAGAACATATTCCATTTAGGTATCCAAATCTATTCAGCCCTGCCTTTTTCACCTGCTCCAAAGTTATTCCTAAAAAGAGCCTTGACCTCAGATGCTCACCTTCTTATCCTTGCAGGCACTTATGGTGGAGGAAACCACTTTGTGTCTGATTTAAACTGAAGAGTTCTTCCTATGCAGAGATTGGCAGCTATGAAGCCCAAGCACAGAAACAGAGCCAAGAGACTGTGGAACAGGAGTGTTGTGGACTATCTCAGAAAGTCTCCCGCCATGATGAAGATGCCTCTCAGTATGAGTGGCATGCCACATCTCCAGAAAAAGAATGGGCCATCGCTACAGAAGCAAAAACTTAGTAAGCCTTTTGAGGCCCTGGAGAATATTGTTGGCAGCAGAATTTCTCATGACTGGAAGGAAGCCAATGAACCAGTCACCCATTGGAAAGCCATCATTCTAGATCAACTGCCAACATATCCCTCTCTCTATTTGTTGAAATATGATGGGATTGATTGTGTCTATGGCTTGGAGCTTCATAGTGATGAAAGGATTTTAAACCTGAAGATCCTGCCTAATAATGTGCCATTTCCTCAGGTGACAGACACTCATCTCTCAAACACCATAGTTGGCAGAGCAGTGAAACATACATTCATGGGTACAAATGGCTCTAAGAATGACTGGAACGGGATGGTCCTAGAAGAGGTGCCAATCATGAAGACCTGGTTTTATATTACCTACAAGAAAGATCCGGTCTTGTACATTTACCACCTCCTGGATGACTACCTGGAAGGCAACCTCCACATCATGCCAGGCTCTAAGGAAGAGTGGAGTGGCGTGGTCCCAGATGAGGTGCAGACCATAACGACCTGTTTCTACATTGTCAACGAGAATGATCCGGTCCTGTACCTTTACCACCATCATGATGATTCCATTGAAGGCAACTTTCACATCACGCCTGAATGTCCTCCAGTAGAGGTGACTTTGGAATTAGGCAGAGATTCCTTGGAGGGCAAAAGAGTGCAGTACAACAAAAAAGATGGAACCCAAGAGATAGGTAAAATTATTTGCCAAGTTCCCAACAAACCTTCTGTGTATTTCATCAAGTTTGATAATGACTTCCATATCTATGTCTATGATTTGGTGAAGATCTGTTAAAGTGAAATTCTCAAATTTTGAGGGGCAGACTTAATTCTCTCTGTGGGAATGTGTTTCTTCAGAGATACCTCAGGTCTTCTATGAATCCTGGTATCTTTTCCAATGGATTATTCTTTCTCAAAGAATAAAAATTTGTTAACATGTTGTGTTATTTGGTCAATGATGGATTGTGTTTGGTGGATGGGGCATCACAGAAATACATGCCTCAAAACAAAGCAGGATTTATGGTCTTTTCCACTTGGAGAGTAAAGGACTGGGGATGCGTGGTGTGGTAAAGGACAAGATGGCTGTCAAGGAAGCAGTGGAGAGGGGACAAAAAGTTGTATGATCTCGGGGCGGTATGAAGCTTGAGCGAAAACCATGTCAAATGGAAAGATGTGACCGATATCAGCGTGAGGTATTGGGACTTAAGAGGATAAAGAGTAGATTAATCAGGAAGGGACACAAATGTCTACTCAAAATCAGAGAAAATTAGGTTTCATTTGATGAATGGTTTAATTCGTACTGGCTGTAAGTCAAAGGATGTTTGATCTACACTAGAGCATGTTGCTTAGTGAAAAGTGTCTCCGCTCAGTTGCTCTTCGCCAGTAAGTTGGACATCAAGCTACCTACTTAGTTTTGCCAGAATTCTGTCTGCCACCTACTTTGTCATGCCTGGATTCGGTATGCCTTGAACTCTCATAGGTCTTATCCATGCCATCCAACCCTTGTCAGTTCATTTAAATAATTGCCCTGCCATATCTGGAAAACAGTGTTCCCTTTCATTGATCATGTTCTGTAGGACTTGGGCTATAAAACTCATGAACACACTCACCCACACACAGGATAAACATGTACATATGATGCCCACTAGTGTGTGACATGCACACATATGATGAATGCACCGAACTCCATAATATCAGTAAAGTAGGGAATGCATGATGCTAGGTGGAGTCTGGCAAAGACCCCACACACCCATCAAACCGCCAAATACCAGTATGGTACTGATGTCTGACTCCCATCCTGTAAGGAACCTGCCATCCTGTAACTGGGCTATTTTTGGTTCCTTCATCTTCACAAACTTGGTTAAAATGTTAGAGTTGTCAAACTGGGAGTTAGGGTCCAGCATGTAGATCAGCTGTCCCAGGTCAGGTGATTTGGCTACAATTTGGGTGAGAAATTGTACCAGGGAATTCTGGTACACCCTCTCCTCTTCTTCTCCCTGTCCTCATCATCACTCTTGTGGGTGGGCCTGGAGCACAAAGAAGGTAAAATGGAATAAGCCTCCTCCTTAGTGGAAAACCTTGTCAATCCTTAATTTGACCTGACTCTCTGAGGGAATGCAGCACATTTTTTTCCTACTAGGTCTCCTCATTCATTGGTTCACTCATTTTTCCAATGAATGATTGAATTCATCCATTCTTCCTTGTCTCTCTCTCTTCTTTCTTCCCTTCTTCCATTTCCCCCTTGATTGTAGAAATTTGAGCAGCAGGGCTGCATCCCCATGGGGCCGGCTTGTAAGTTTATGCTCCGAAATAACAACACAAAACTATTCATTTTAACACTGCCTGCCCCATTATTTTCAGCCTCTTAACCCATGTCTAATAATGTATGTTGCAGCACGAGGTGCGCTTAGAAGGAAAGATTTAGCATGTCTGACCTGGTGGCTGGCTGTATCTCCATCTGCCTCAGAGTGCAGAGCTACCATTTCTGCCCATGGGAGAGGTGCATGGCATCTCTAAGCTCAATTCCTATTCCTCCCAGCATTCTCTTATGTTTATTCCACCCACCTATGTTCTAACCTTTCAGGCCAAACAGTTTCTTTATTTAATAAACCAATGACCTATACTCCCTCATTACTCCTTTTTCTGTTTAAACAAGAACGGAATCTTTAACTTTAACATAGCAAAATTACATATAACAAAACAGTTATCAAGCAAGAATTACAGTTACAATATTTATATCTATTTTATCTTTTATCATAACAATGGAAAACTCTAACTATCTATCTATTCTTCAACTCCATCAGAGACTACAGAATAATACAGTATTACCTAAGCAAACAAAAAGTAAGCCATTTTCTGTAGTAATATGGGCGGCGGCGGGATTGCGTCCCCCAAACCCAAGCCACCTGCCCGGCTAGCTTATGCCCCGAAATAATTACACAGACACTGTATTCTTTTAAACACTGCTCTGGCCCATTTCTAATCATCTGTGTAGCGCCCCTAGGTGCGCTTACCGGGAAGATTCTAGCCTAAGTCCATCTTGGGTCAGAGCTTCATAGCGTGCGTCTTCCCTGGAGCAGGTAGCATGGCGTCTCTCTGAATCGTCTGCTCAGGAGAGGAGAGCTGTGGAGTCTGACCTCACTTCCTCTTCCTCCCAGCCTTCCCTTCTGTTTACTCCACCCACCTAAGGGTGGGCCTATCAAATGGGCCTAGCAGTTTCTTTATTGCTTAAACAATGAAATCAACAGATTGATATATGACACTCCCACATCACTTCCCCTTTTTCTGTTTAAACAAAAAAAAACCGAAGGCTTTAACCTTAACATAGCAAAATTACATATAACAGTTATCAAGTAAAAGTTACATCAGAAACATTTATACATATAACAAAATTGACCTTAAAATCCATACCAATGCAAATTATTCATACCTATATCATTTCCCCCTTTAAATGTAAAAGAACATTTATAAACTATATTTGGGAACATGGGCGCAGTTTTTTCTCTCCAAACTGCTTCCTGCTGAATGGGGGCGTCGTTAATCAGATTATTTAGGGTGTAACCTGTGTGCCAGGTTTATCTCAGTTGGCAGTTGAGCAAGGCAATTTTCTGAAGATGTTCACAGCAACCCTTCAGGAGGACGTGGTCCATCATACCAAATCGGAATAGAAGAAATCCATAGAGTCTCATCCTCTGTGAAAACAAAAGAAGAATCTCTTTTCCAAAGCATCATGTCCTTAGATCCAAATTTCGAAATCGTAATATCCTTATATCCATTCTGGTTTAGCTTGGCAGCCCATATAATGAAATATTTCTCTGTACTTAGCTCCTTCACAGTCAAAAAATTTAAAGAAAACACAATGTACATAATCCAGACTCTCTGTGAATTTTCCATCTTTACGCGGCTTATTTTTATTTATATCTATAACTATCTGTACTCTGTCTCTTTAAAGACTTTACTCTTACTTTTTTTTAAACCATTAACTTTATTCTCTACATTCTTTTTCTTCTCTGTCCCAAGCCTACGTACATTCATCCAACAGTGTGACTCATTCAGTGGTCTGAATCTGTCCTATTGTGAATCTGCAATTTTTTACTATCCAGGAGCACTTTTGATTTAAACCTTTAAATCACTAGGCGCTTAAGAATCTAAGCTGTGACATTCCTAAGTTAACTTTTTGCTTTTTGAGCGCATATCTGTAGACCAGGCTGTCTTTGAACTCTCAGAGATCCTCCTGTCTCTGCCTCCCAGGCATTGGGATTAAAGGTGTTTGCTACTATACCTTGAACTCACAGAGATCTGTTCGTCTCTGCCTTCTAGGCACTGGGATTAAAGGCGTGTGCTACCACCCCTTGAAGTCACAGAGTTCAATCTCCCTCTGCCTCCCAAGTGTTGGGATTAAAGGTGTGTACACACAACAACTCTCTTCCTTTTCTTTTTTACTTTAAGAACTTTAACTTTTAGCTTGCATATATTTTTAACACACAGTAAACCATTTAGAAATTTTCTCTGTCTTTGAATCTCTCTTTACTGTATATCTCTCTTTTTCTGACCACATGAGTCTTTAATTTACCAAGCAATATCAGTAGGACTAAAGGCGTGGCTTTGACGGCTGGATCCAGCCCATTCCTTAGCTTTCCAGCCTCATGGCTGACGTACAGGCTGCAGCCATGTTTATAGCCACACCTGGCATTTCAAGGTCCCTGCCAGCCAGAGAGCTACAACAGACAACACTCAAGTCCTCTCTTGGTAGCCGGCCCTCCTGTCTCAAACAGTCAGAGTTTGCCCTGGCAGGATGGCCCAGAAAGCCGGCATTTTTAAAACGGCGCAGCTTTTTTCTTGCTACGGCTGAAAACCGAAAAGCATGCGTTCAGCTTTTCGTCAACACCGTTTAAGTGTTTCGTGGCAGGACCTCTTAATGAGCTGCAGGGTTTTGCAGCTGAAGCTGAGTCAGGAAGCCTCTTGGGGCTACCAGGTAGGAGCGGCACTCAGCACTTTAATTCTGAGACTGAGCGTGCAGCACAGAAATTCTTTTCATCCAAGTAACATCCAAATCTGACAGGCAGAGCACTGCGCAGTCTGAAAACACATCTCTGTATGGCAGCAGAAATCCGCCATGCTCTTCCGCCTGCCTAAGCCTGATTCTGCCTTCTGCCCAGGAGCAGGCGGGGAGCTCTGAGTCATCATCACGGTCCCAGAGCACTCTCCTTCCGATCCCAAGCGGGAACACAAACATAAAGCCAGAGTTTGCACTGGCGGCACAGCCCCAGGAAGCCACGCTTTGAAATGACACAGCGTTTTTTCTGCTGCTGTTGCCGAATCAGGAAATCTCTCTACAGCACGCCACCAACAAACAGCAAAAATCTGTGTTAAACTCTCTCTCCCTTATTTTTAAGCCTTCTCAGGTTTTTTAAGTGGGTTTAGTTAGCCACACGTCTGGGCGTCATTTGTAGTAATATGGGCGGCGGCGGGATTGCGTCCCCCAAACCCAAGCCACCTGCCCGGCTAGCTTATGCCCCGAAATAATTACACAGACACTGTATTCTTTTAAACACTGCTCTGGCCCATTTCTAATCATCTGTGTAGCGCCCCTAGGTGCGCTTACCGGGAAGATTCTAGCCTAAGTCCATCTTGGGTCAGAGCTTCATAGCGTGCGTCTTCCCTGGAGCAGGTAGCATGGCGTCTCTCTGAATCGTCTGCTCAGGAGAGGAGAGCTGTGGAGTCTGACCTCACTTCCTCTTCCTCCCAGCCTTCCCTTCTGTTTACTCCACCCACCTAAGGGTGGGCCTATCAAATGGGCCTAGCAGTTTCTTTATTGCTTAAACAATGAAATCAACAGATTGATATATGACACTCCCACATCAATTTTCAAACTCTAGAAATGACATTGACATCTCGCTGCCTGGACAGTCACCCAAAGTTCCTCTGTACTGTTGGTGTTTCCATCCTCAGCCTACAGGCCCATAGTTTCCAGCAGACATTTCCATGAAGCAGGAAATTTCAAAGGCAGTCACTATCTGCTTGTCTTGAAGAATGTTTTGCTGACCCTTTCCTGAATCAGGAACACGAAAAGATCATCTCACCTTTAGGCAAGTTCAGTAGTCCTCTCTCTGAGTGTTTTCTGTGTACAGTTTATGCAACAATCCAGGCAAGAGCAGTTTCTTCCCCAAATGGCTATCAAACTCCATAAGGATCCTCTTTGATGCCCATCTTCTTCCTGAAGTAGATATGTGCTGCCAAGAGTAGAGTGTCTCACTGTCATGAAAAACCCTAAGGTACTAAAACATTAAATAGCCTATTTTGTAGTCTAGAGAGATATGAATAATGCCTATCTAACTGAAATATATATATATATATATGTAGCTAGAAAATCTAACTAACATGACTACAAACTTGACTATTATTAATGATTATCCATTAATAACTTATATACATTATATTTTTAAATGAACTACACAATCACAATACCTTAATTAAGATCAAAAATGCATATACATATAAAAAAATTGACCTAAAATCTCTATCAGTAAAACAAAATCTATACTAATGCAAATATTCATATCTATATCACATCCCACTTTAAATGTAAAAGAACGTTTATAAGCCATATTTGGGAACGTGGGTGCAGTTTTTTCTCCCCAAAATGCTTCCTGCTGAATGGTGGCATCATTATTGATTTATCTCCATTGGCAGTTGAGCGAAGCAATTTTTTAAAGGTGTTCACAGCAACCTTTAAGTAGGGTGTGGTCCATCCTACCATATTAGGATAGAGGCATCCAATGACTATCACCCTCTGTGAAAACAAAATAGAAACTCCTTTCCAAAGCATCATGTCCTTAGATCCAAATTTCAAAGTCAAGGCATTTTCAAAATATCTGTGTTGGATTATTTCAGCAGCTTTTATAAAGAAACATCTTTTAGCAGCTATTGCTACTGCCTCAAAATTCAAATGATTCAAAAAGAGCATAAGAGCATACAATACCAAAATTCGCTGTGAATTTTCCACCTTTGTGCGTTTCAATTTAACCTCTATTTTGTTTATTTTTCCTTTTTATTTTTTGCCTTTTGAGACAGGTTCTCTGTATCTTTGACCTGGAATAACTCTGTATTATTATTATAAAGATACAGGGTCACGACAATCTCCAAAACCCACCGAGCATGAAGTATTCAGAACCAGAAGCCTGTGTGTGCCATATCACATAAATTCATCGTGAGTACACCAATCTGTTTTTTTTTATTCTAAATTATTTTGTCCCATCAGAACAATCTATATTACCAATTAACCAAATTTGCTGCATCTTTGGTGTCCTAGAATTGCTTTAAATTGTTGCGGGGACAGTCTAACAAACCTTCCTGTGCTGTTATGAGACCTTAAGGGGACAGCACTTATTTCAGAAATCACAGGCTGTTGGGTTCAATCCTATGGTTAGCTGTTAGCTAGACACTGGAAGGATGGATTTGACTAAGAAAGGGAGACAGCATACATGGAGGCAGGTAACCTTTCCTTTGCAAAATGACCCATTTTGAGGCCTTACTTCAGGCTCTTCTCTTCTCCTAATCTTGGTTTTTTTATTAGTTTAGGAGAAGAATTAAAACTCCATTAACAGTATCTGTAAACCCGAATGAGTTAAGTATGTGTGACCAACTTGATGTCTGCCTGTCTGTCAACAGGGCCAGAGTTCAGGGGCATCTGATGCATAGCACAGGAATGTCAGCCATCAATCTCTGGTCCACCTAACTCTACAGCATTAGAGTTGTCATGGTTGCTCATCTGATCTTCCTCGTATGATCTCCATCCACAGAGATGTCAGAAAAATCCTCCCCTGAGAGTGCAAGTTCTTTACAAATGAAAGATTATACAACAGAAGACACATGGGAGATTTATATGGGCGAGCTGTTGAAAGGATAAAGTGACAGAAGAAGTTTATTGATTAATTAAAGAAAGAATCTGCTTCAGCTGATAAGTTAGAACATAGGTAGGTGGAGTAAACAAAATAGAATGCCGGGAGGAAGAGGTAGTGAGCTCAGTGAAGCCATGCTCCCCTCTCCCCGGCAGATGCCATAGCTCTGCTCTCTGAGGCAGATGTCGATGCAGCCAGCCACCATGTCAGACATGCTGAATTTTTCCAGTTAAGTGCACCTCGTTATACTACACTGATTATTAGAAATGGGTTAAAATGCTGAATCTAATGGGCCAGCAGTGTTTAAAAGAATACAGTTTTTGTGTATTTATTTCAGGCATAACCTTCATGCGGCCATGGTGCTGGGGACACAGCCTCGCTGCTCAAATAACTACAGAATGGCTTGCAGCCTTGTGGACAACTGAATCCACTGAAAGCCTGAGAAAGCTTGGAAAGAGTAAAGCATGTTTTCTTGGTAGCAGCGATTTCTCGGTCTGCTCTGCTTGCTAGAAGAAAGCAAGGGCTCTCATCTAAAAGAGGCTTGCTGACTCAGCTTCAGCTGCAAAACCCTGCAGCCCTTAAGAGGTCCTGCCACAAAACATTTAAATGGTGTTGATAAAAGCCAACTGAATGCTTGTATGTTTTCAGCAGTAGCAGGAAAAAAAAACTGTGTTGTTTTAAAATGCCGGCTTTCTGGGCCATCCTGCCTGGACAAACTCGGACTGTTTGAGGAAGGAGGGCCAGCTACAGAAAGAGGGCTTGAGTGTTGTCTGTTGCACCCTCTTTGATGGAAAGGACCTTGAAACACTGTAGACTTGTGGCACTGAATGCGGCTCTGTTCGGTACCTCAGCCACAAGGTTGGAATGGCAGAAAGCTAAGGAATGGGCTACATCTGGCCAGCAAAGCCACGGCTTTAGTCCTACTGAGATTGCTTGGTAAATGAAAGACTCATGTGGTCAGAAAAACAGAGAGAGAAATAGAATAAAGAGAGATTCAAAGACAAAGAAAATTTTTAAATGATTTACAGTGTGTTAAAAATATGTGCAGGCTAAAATTTGAAGTTCTTAAAGTTAAAAAAAGGAAGAGAGTTGTTGGGTGTGGTAGTACACACCTGTAAACCCAACACATGGGAGGCAGAGGGAGATTGACCTCTGTACCTTCAAGGTGAGGTAGCACACGCCTTTAATCCCAGTGCCTTGAAGGCAGAGACAAACAGATCTTTGTGAGTTCAATGTGTAGTAGCATACACCTTTAATCCCAATGCCTGAAAGGCAGAGAGAGGCAGATCTCTGAGACTTCAAGGACAGACAGGTATACAGAGTTATTCCAGGTCAAAGATACAGAGAACCTGTCTCAAAAGCCAAAAAATAAAAAGGAAAAGTAAACAAAATAGACGTGAAATTGAAGCGCACAAAGATGGAAAATTCACAGCGAATTTTGATATTGTATGCTATTATGCTCTTTTTGAATCATTTGAATTTTGAGGCAGTAGCAATAGCTGCTAAAAGATGTTTCTTTATAAAAGCTGCTGAAATAATCCAACATAGATATTTTGAAAATGCCTTGACTTTGAAATTTGGATCTAAGGACATGATGCTTTGGAAAGGAGTTTCTATTTTGTTTTCACAGAGGGTGATAGTCTGTGGATGCCTCTATCCTAATATGGTAGGATGGACCACGCCCTACTTAAAGGTTGCTGTGAACACCTTTAAAAAATTGCTTCACTCAACTGCCAATGGAGATAAATCAATAATGATGCCACCATTCAGCAGGAAGCATTTTGGAGAGAAAAAACTGCACCCACGTTCCCAAATATGGCTTATAAACGTTCTTTTACATTTAAAGTGGGATGTGATATAGATATGAATATTTGCATTAGTATAGATTTTGCTTTACTGATAGAGATTTTAGGTCAATTTTGTTATATGTATATGCATTTTTGATCTTAATTAAGGTATTGTGATTGTGTAGTTCATTTAAAAATATAATGTATATAGGTTATTAATGGATAATCATTAATAATAGTCAAGTTTGTAGTCATGTTAGTTAGATTTTCTAGCTACATAGATACATATATATTTCAGTTAGATAGGCATTATTCATATCTCTCTAGACTACAAAATAGGCTATTTAATGTTTTAGTACCTTAGGGTTTTTCATGACAGTGAGACACTCTAAACTTGGCAGCACATATCTACTTCAGGAAGAAGATGGGCATCAAAGAGGATCCTTAGGGACTTTGATAGCCATTTGGGGAAGAAACTGCTCTTGCCTGGATTGTTGCATAAACTGTACACAGAAAACACTCAGAGAGAGGACTACTGAACTTGCCTAAAGGTGAGATGATCTTTTCGTGTTCCTGATTCAGGAAAGGGTCAGCAAAACATTCTTCAAGACGAGCAGATAGTGACTGCCTTTGAAATTTCCTGCTTCATGGAAATGTCTGCTGGAAATTATGGGCCTGTAGGCTGAGGATGGAAACACCAACGGTATAGAGGAACTTTGGGTGACTGTCCAGGCAGCGAGATGTCTCTGTCATTTCTAGAGTTTGAAAATGGCTTACTTTTTGTTTGCTTAGGTAATACTGTATTATTCTGGAGTCTCTGATGGAGTTGATAGTTATAGTTTTCCATTGTTATGATAAAAGATAAAATAGATATAAATATTGTAACTGTAATTCTTGCTTGATAACTGTTTTGTTATATGTAATTTTGCTATGTTAAAGTTAAAGATTCCGTTCTTGTTTAAACAGAAATAGGAGTAATGATGGAGTATAGGTCATTGGTTAATTAAATAAAGAAACTGTTTGGCCTGAAAGTTTAGAACATAGGTGGGTGGAATAAACATAAGAGAATGCTGGGAGGAATAGGAATTGAGCTTAGAGATGCCATGCACCTCTCCCATGGGCAGAAATGGTAGCTCTGCACTCTGAGGCAGATGGCGATACAGCCAGCCACCTGGTCAGACATGCTAAATCTTTCCTTCTAAGCGCACCTCGTGCTGCAACATACATTATTAGACATGGGTTAAGAGGCTGAAAATAATGGGGCAGGCAGTGTTGAAATGAATAGTTTTGTGTTGTTATTTCGGAGCATAAACTTACAAGGCGGCCAAATGGGGATGCAGCCCTGCTGCTCAAATTTCTACAATCAATGGGGAAATGGAAGAAGGGAAGAAAGAAGAGAGAGAGACAAGGAAGAATGGATGAATTCAATCATTCCTTGGAAAAATGAGTGAACCAATGAATGAGGAGACCTAGTAGGAAAAAATGTGCCGCATTCCCTCAGAGAGTCAGGTCAAATTAAGGATTGACAAGGCTTTCCACTAAGGAGGAGGCTTATTCCATTTTACCTTCTTTGTGCTCCAGGCCCACCCACAAGAGTGATGATGAGGACAGGGAGAAGAAGAGGAGAGGGTGTACCAGTAATTCCTGGTACAATTTCTCACCCAAATTGTAGCCAAATCACCTGACCTGGGACAGCTGATCTACATGCTGGACCCTAACTCCCAGTTTGACAACTCTAACATTTTAACCAAGTTTGTGAAGATGAAGGAACCAAAAATAGCCCAGTTACAGGACGGCGGGTTCCTTACAGGATGGGAGTCAGACATCAGTACCATACTGGTATTTGGCGGTTTGATGGGTGTGTGGGGTCTTTGCCAGACTCCACCTAGCATCATGGATTCCCTACTTTACTGATATTATGGAGTTCGGTGCATTCATCATATGTGTGCATGTCACACACTAGTGGGCATCATATGTACATGTTTATCCTGTGTGTGGGTGAGTGTGTTCATGAGTTTTATAGTCCAAGAACTACAGAACATGATCAATGAAAGGGAACACTGTTTTCCAGATATGGCAGGGCAATTATTTAAATGAACTGACAAGGGTTGGATGGCATGGATAAGACCTATGAGAGTTCAAGGCATACCGAATCCAGGCATGACAAAGTAGGTGGCAGACAGAATTCTGGCAAAACTAAGTAGGTAGCTTGATGTCCAACTTACTGGAGAAGAGCAACTGAGCGGAGACACTTTTCACTAAGCAACATGCTCTAGTGGAGATCAAACATCCTTTGACTTACAGCCAGTACGAATTAAACCATTCATCAAACGAAACCTAATTTTCTCTGATTTTGAGTATACATTTGTGTCCCTTCCTGATTAATCTACTCTTTATCCTCTTAAGTCCCAATACCTCACGCTGATATCGGTCACATCTTTCCATTTGACATGGTTTTCCCTCAAGCTTCATACCGCCCCGAGATCATACAACTTTTTGTCCCCTCTCCACTGCTTCCTTGACAGCCATCTTGTCCTTTACCACACCACGCAACCCCAGTCCTTTACTCTCCAAGGGGAAAAGACCATAAATCCTGCTTTGTTTTGAGGCATGTATTTCTGTGATGCCCCATCCACCAAACACAATCCATCATTGACCAAATAACACAACATGTTAACAAATTTTTATTCTTTGAGAAAGAATAATCCATTGGAAAAGATACCAGGGTTCATAGAAGACCTGAGGTATCTCTGAAAAAACACATTCCCAAAGAGAGAATTAAGTCTGCCCCTCAAAATTTGAGAATTTCACTTTAACAGATCTTCACCAAATCATAGACATAGATATGGAAGTCATTATCAAACTTGATGAAATACACAGAAGGTTTGTTGGGAACTTGGCAAATAATTTTACCTATCTCTTGGGTTCCATCTTTTTTGTTGTACTGCACTCTTTTGCCCTCCAAGGAATCTCTGCCTAATTCCAAAGTCACCTCTACTGGGGACATTCAGGTGTGATGTGGAGGTTGCCTTCAATGGAATCATCATGATGGTGGTAAAGGTACAGGACCGGATCATTCTCGTTGACAATGTAGAAACAGGTCTTTATGGTCTGCACCTCATCTGGGACCATGCCACTCCACTCTTCCTTAGAGCCTGGGATGATGTGGAGGTTGCCTTCCAGGTAGTCATCCAGGAGGTGGTAAATGTACAAGACCGGATCTTTCTTGTAGGTAATATAAAACCAGGTCTTCATGATTGGCACCTCTTCTAGGACCATCCCGTTCCAGTCATTCTTACAGCCATTTGTGCCCATGAATGTATGTTTCACTGCTCTGCCAAGTAAGGTGTTTGAGAGATGAGTGTCTGTCACCTGAGGAAATGGCACATTATTAGGCAGGAGCTTCAGGTTTAAAATCATTTAATCACTATGAAGCTCCAAGCCACAGACACAATCAATCCCATCATATTTCAACAAATAGAGAGAGGGATATGTTGGCAGTTGATCTAGAATGATGGCTTTCCAATGGGTGACTGGTTCATTGGCTTCCTTCCAGCCATGAGAAATTCTGCGGCCAACAATATTCTCAAGGGCCTCAAAAGGCTTACTAAGTTTTTGCTTCTGGAGCGATGGCCCATTCTTCTTCTGGAGATGTGGCATGCAACTCATTCTAAGAGGCATCTTCATCATGGCGGGAGACTTTCTGAGATAGGCCACAGCACTCCTGTTCCACTGTCTCTTGGCTCTGTTTCTGTGCTTGGGCTTCATAGCTGCCAATCTCTGCATAGGAAGAACTCTTCAGTTTAAATCAGACACAAAGTGGTTTCCTCCACCATAAGTGCCTGCAAGGATAAGAAGGTGAGGATGTGAGGTCAAGGCTCTTTTTAGGAATAACTATGGAGCAGGTGAAAAAGACAGGGCTGAATAGATTTGGATACATAAATGGAATATGTTCTTAAGAAATTAATAGGAAAATTATCAAACTCTTGTCTACAGCTCAGTATGTGTATCAGAGACATATTCCTGCTGCAAAATGCAATTGACCTCTACTGAGAAACCTACTTCCTGACTTACTACATCAATGAGAGAGGAAGCTATGCCTATACCTAAAGTGAGAAAGAAATATCTGAACAGATGGCAAAGAATTCAAAGAACAGCCACTCCTCTCCTTACCACTCAAGCTACTGGTTAGTTGGCTGATCTATAACCGCCTGCCCAAGGTCATGGCACTCCAGTCCACTGGCTCTCTCTATTGTGTCTCCTGATACAGATCCAGGTTGATTACATAAAGATATTCTTTATCTTCATTAGAGAAGTGAGTACTGTGAGTCAAACTGCCAAAAGAAAGAAACATTAATCTGTGCAACAGCACCTATTAGAAATAATTAGCTTTTAAAACACATATGGACAAAGAGGATCTTTGCCATTTAAGTGGACTGAGGAATTGGACATTTTTAGCAAAGATAGAGTGGGGAGAATACGTGACATTAACCGTCCCCCAGCTATCAAATATAGGAGCTGTTAACGACATAAATTTTGGACCCAGAGCAGATTTGAAAGAAACCTTTCTTTGACTACAGAGGTCCTAGTTGCTTCCTAAACATATTTACCAAAAGAAAATATCTTGGCTCTCTAGATTCCAACGTCTGGAAATTCGATTGAACAGTTGTGGAGCCCAAGAGCTGAACTGACCTCCTCAGCCACCGTGAAGATAGTAAGCCCACCTTCACAGAAGACTAGTGCTTCATGTGGAACAGAGTTGCCACCCCCAACCAAAGCTTTGTGACATCATCAAGGCTCTACTTATGTCATAAAACTCCTCCTAGCCAGGTTTCTTCCCTACTAACCCCCAGAAATATCCAGCATACAGGACCTAAAATGCTGCTCATACAGCCCCATGAAGACCCAAAATAAAAACACCAATCTTCTTCCCAATTACTTGAGTCATATTTTCCAAGTAACTCAACCCCTTTATGTGTTTTTTTTTTTTCTGTAAAATAATATTTGGTCTGAGTCAACAACTCACATGTATGTTTTTTTTCCTAGCTCCAATGTCCTCATTGGTTATTTTCTATTGATTTTTCCATTACTTCATAATAATAATTATCAAACTTTCCACTTCTCTTCCTCCTCCCACATTCGTCTTGCTCTGCAAATAAACCTCTCCACTCAAACACCAGTACAAATAGAGGGCAGGGTACTTTGAGCTGTGGGAAGTCCAAGCCCACCCTTCATCCATCCAGATTTAGCAAGGTATTCATCCACAAAAAATATGATCACAAAAAGCCAGTGTATGATATGCAGACAATTGCAAGTGCCATTATCTTTGGCTTCTCCATCTGCCCCAATAGTCAGCCACATTCAGAGCTTCCAGGTTGATCCCATGTTCTTTCATTGCCAGGTCACTGGATTAGTTGAAATCCCCTTAGTTCAGGCACAGTGTCTCATAGTGTGGACCAAGCCCTTATATTCCTGACATCCTTGCTCTTTTTCTCCATCCATCTGCTCTTCCACTGGAGCTTGGAAGCTCCATCTAGTTTTCTGATTTTGACCCTGACTTGATCTCCATCATTTGCCAAACAAAAGTTCCATGGTGGTTTTCAAGATAGTCAGTCATCAGTCTGACTATGGGACAAGGCACACATAGTTCCTAGGGACATGTCACAGTGCGGTCAACTTCTCCTCCCTGCTTAAGTACCTAGAGAGGGTCACCCTATGGCCTTCTGAGAACCACTCGAGAGATATCGATCTTGACATCCCCAGAATGGCCCCATAAATTGAGATATCATCAGTGTATGTGCATTAACTTGTGTGTGTTTGTGTGTGTGTATTTAAATCACAATAACAAATGGATTGTAATATTGAAGATTTTCTCATCTTGAGAAGAATATTTGTACAGAAACACTCTCACAGTAATAGTGAGAGTGTAAACTATCTAAGAAAGGAGAAATAACTGGAGGAATCCCCCAGGTGTTAGGCTCAGTGTCCCAGGAATTACGCCCAAGGAAAGTCAATGAACTCAGTGATGGAAGATAAAACCCAGCCTAAATAAAACCCTAAATCATTTAGGTGGAACATGAGATACTCTTACAACAGTTACAAGAGGTCTAAAATGCCTGGACTGGAACATAAGGGGAACACAATGACGTGGAGCTGAGAGTGCATGGCAAAACTGATTGGATCTGGCAACAATTATGTAAGCATACCAAGGAAACCACCAGTGGGACAAAACCCTAAGAAATCTGTATGACAACATATCATGTTGAACATAATGAGATTTATAGACAAAGGAAAGACCTTAATTATGTCATTGTCACACAGGTGATGATGAACCAGTTCCATCGTAGAGTGACTCCCTGCTGTGTTTAAGATAACCTGTCAATTCTGTCTAGTCTGTTATAAGGAAATTTGCATTAATTGCACAGATTAACTATCAGCATCATTTACTGCACAATCAAAGGCAAGGCAAAGAAATCATATACATGTTGTTGAATGCTGATGATGTTATTGGGAGTTTTGATGGGTTTTTTTCTTAAAGGGAAATCATCGGTGACTCTCATGCATGAAGCAGTTCCTTTCTCTGTGATTTCCTGAATAGCCACTGAGATACCAGCCCATTGAGTTGTGGTCTCTCTCTCTTTTAAAAAGCAACTTCTACCTTCAGCTTGATCTCTTGCTTGAGCTTCCCTTCCGGCTACTAGGCTCCTTTTCTGATCCTGCAGAGGGCTTTTGTAAGGGACTGTGATCTCTAAGTTTTTCCCCTTTCAAGAACTAATCATTCTATTAATCACAATTCTAAACTGCTGTGGGAGTTTGTTTGTGACTGATGCCTTCAATTGTTATACAAGCGACCTGTGTGTATAGGGTCTTCTCTCTGTTCATGTGGGGAAGGCAAGGCAGCAGGAGTAGATGGCTGCTCATTCTCTGTAAGGAAATCAGTAAACAGTGGGGACCAAGTACAAGGATGTCCTGAAATATTAAGTCTTGTCCTTTCAAGGACCCAAAGCCTCCAGCTAGGGTCAGGGTCATGACAATCTCCAAAACCCACCGAGCATGAAGTATTCAGAACCAGAAGCCTGTGTGTGCCATATCACATAAATTCATCGTGAGTACACCAATCTGTTTTTTTTTAGTTCTAAATTATTTTGTCCCATCAGAATGATCTATATTACCAATTAACCAAATTTGCTGCATCTTTGGTGTCCTAGAATTGCTTTAAATTGTTGCTGGGACAGTCTTACAAACCTTCCTGTGCTGTTATGAGACCTTAAGGGGACAGCACTTATTTCAGAAATCAAAGGCAGTTGGGTTCAATCCTATGGTTAGCTGTTAGCTAGACACTGGAAGGATGGATTTGACTAAGAAAGGGAGACAGCATACATGGAGGCAGGTAACCTTTCCTTTGCAAAATGACCCATTTTGAGGCCTTACTTCAGGGTCTTCTCTTCTCCTAATCTTGGTTTCTTTATTTTTAGGAGAAGAATTAAAACTCCATTTACAGTATCTGTGAACACGAATGAGTTAAGTATGTGTGACCAACTTGATGTCTGCCTGTCTGTCAACAGGGCCAGAGTTCAGGGGCATCTGATGCATAGCACAGGAATGTCAGCCATCAATCTCTGGTCCACCTAACACTACAGCATTAGAGTTGTCATGGTTGCTCATCTGATCGTCCTCATATGATCTCCATCCACAGAGATGTCAGAAAAATCCTCCCCTGAGAGTGCAAGTTCTTTACAAATGAAAGATTATACAACAGAAGACACATGGGAGATTTATATGTGCAAGCTGTTGAAAGGATAAAGTGACAGAAGAAGTTTATTGATTAATTAAAGAAAGAATCCGCTTCAGCTGATAGTTTAGAACATTGGTAGGTGGAGTAAACAAAATAGAATGCCGGGAGGAAGATGTAGTGAGCTCAGAGAAGCCATGCTCCCCTCTCCCCGGCAGATGCCATAGCTCTGCTCTCTGAGGCAGATGTAGATGCAGCCAGCCACCATGTCAGACATGCTGAATTTTTCCTGGTAATTGCACCTCGTTATACTACACTGATTATTAGAAATGGGTTAAAATGCTGAATATAATGGGCCAGCAGTGTTTAAAAGAATACAGTTTTTGTGTATTTATTTCAGGCATAACCTTCATGTGGCCGTGGTGCTGGGGACACAGCCTCGCTGCTCAAATAACTACAGAATGGCTTGCAGCCTTGTGGACAACTGAATCCACTGAAAGCCTGAGAAAGCTTGGGAAAGAGTAAAGCATGTTTTCTTGGTAGCAGCGATTTCTCGGTCTGCTCTGCTTGCTAGAAGAAAGCAAGGGCTCTCATCTAAAAGAGGCTTGCTGACTCAGCTTCAGCTGCAAAACCCTGCAGCCCTTAAGAGGTCCTCCCACAAAACATATAAATGGTGTTGATAAAAGCCAACTGAATGCTTGTATGTTTTCAGCAGTAGCAGGAAAAAAAACTGTGTTGTTTTAAAATGCCGGCTTTCTGGGCCATCTTGCCTGGGCAAATTCTGACTGTTTGAGGAAGGAGGGCCAGCTACAGAAAGAGGGCTTGAGTGTGGTCTGTTGCAGCCTCTTTGATGGCAAGGACCTTGAAACACTGTAGACTTGTGGCACTGAATGCGGCTATGTTCGGTACCTCAGCCAAAAGTTTGGAATTGCAGAAAGCTAAGGAAAGGGCTACATCTGGCCAGCAAAGCCATGGCTTTAGTCCTACTGAGATTGCTTGGTAAATGAAAGACTCATGTGGTCAGAAAAACAGAGAGAGAAATAGAGTAAAGAGAGATTCAAAGACAAAGAGAATTTTTAAATGATTTACAGTGTGTTAAAAATATGTGCAGGCTAAAATTTGAAGTTCTTAAAGTTAAAAAAAGGAAGAGAGTTGTTGGGTGTGGTAGTACACACCTGTAAACCCAACACATGGGAGGCAGAGGGAGATTGACCTCTGTACCTTCAAGGTGAGGTAGTACACGCCTTTAATCCCAGTGCCTTGAAGGCAGAGACAAACAGATCTTTGTGAGTTCAATGTGTAGTAGCATACACCTTTAATCCCAATGCCTGAAAGGCAGAGAGAGGTAGATCTCTGAGACTTCAAAAACAGACAGGTATACAGAGTTATTCCAGGTCAAAGATACAGAGAACCTGTCTCAAAAGGCAAAAAAATATAAAGGAAAAGTAAACAAAATAGAGGTTAAATTGAAGCGCACAAAGATGGAAAATTCACAGCGAATATTGATATTGTAGGCTATTATGCTCTTTTTGAATCATTTGAATTTTGAGGCAGTAGCAATAGCTGCTAAAAGATGTTTCTTTATAAAAGCTGCTGAAATAATCCAACATAGATATTTTGAAAATGCCTTGACTTTGAAATTTGGATCTAAGGACATGATGCTTTGGAAAGGAGTTTCTATTTTGTTTTCACAGAGGGTGATAGTCTTTGGATGCCTCTATCCTAATATGGTAGGATGGAGCACGTCCTACTTAAAGGTTGCTGTGAACACCTTTAAAAATTTGCTTCGCTCAACTGCCAACTGAGATAAATCAATAATGATGCCACCATTCAGCAGGAAGCATTTTGGAGAGAAAAAACTGCACCCACGTTCCCAAATATGGCTTATAAACGTTCTTTTACATTTAAAGTGGGATGTGATATAGATATGAATATTTGCATTAGTATAGATTTTGCTTTACTGATAGAGATTTTAGGTCAATTTTGTTATATGTATATGCATATTTGATCTTAATTAAGGTATTGTGATTGTGTAGTTCATTTAAAAATATAATGTATATAGGTTATTAATGGATAATCATTAATAATAGTCAAGTTTGTAGTCATGTTAGTTAGATTTTTTAGCTACATAGATATATATAAAATATCAGTTAGATAGGCATTATTCATATCTCTCTAGACTACAAAATAGGCTATTTAATGTTTTAGTACCTTAGGGTTTTTCATGACTGTGAGACACTCTACTCTTGGCAGCACATATCTACTTCAGGAAGAAGATGGGCATCAAAGAGAATCCTTATGGAGTTTGACAGCCATTTGGGGAAGAAACTGCTTTTGCCTGGATTGTTGCATAAACTGTACACAGAAAACACTCAGAGAGAGGACTACTGAACTTGCCTAAAGGTGAGATGATCTTTTCGTGTTCCTGATTCAGGAAAGGGTCAGCAAAACATTCTTCAAGACAAGCAGATGGTGACTGCCTTTGAAATTTCCTGCTTCATGGAAATGTCTGCTGGAAACTATGGGCCTGTAGGCTGAGGATGGAAACACCAACGGTACAGAGGAACTTTGGGTGACTGTCCAGGCAGCGAGATGTCTCTGTCATTTCTAGAGTTTGAAAATGGCTTACTTTTTGTTTGCTTAGGTAATACTGTATTATTCTGGAGTCTCTGATGGAGTTGAAGAATAGATAGATAGTGATAGTTTTCCATTGTTATGATAAAAGATAAAATATATATAAATATTTTAACTGTAATTCTTGCTTGATAACTGTTTTGTTATATGTAATTTTGCTATGTTAAAGTTAAAGATTCCGTTCTTGTTTAAACAGAAATAGGAGTAATGATGGAGTATAGGTCATTGGTTAATTAAATAAAGGAACTGTTTGGCCTGAAAGTTTAGAACATAGGTGGGTGGAATAATCATAAGAGAATGCTGGGAGGAATAGGAATTGAGCTTAGAGATGCCATGCACCTCTCCCATGGGCAGAAATGGTAGCTCTGCACTCTGAGGCAGATGGCGATACAGCCAGCCACCAGGTCAGACATGCTCAATCTTTCCTTCTAAGCGCACCTCGTGCTGCAACATACATTATTAGACATGGGTTAAGAGGCTGAAAATAATGGGGCAGGCAGTGTTGAAATGAATAGTTTTGTGTTGTTATTTTGAGCATATCCTTACAAGGCGGCCCCATGGGCATGCAGCCCTGCTGTTCAAATTTCTACAATCAAGGGGGAAATGGAAGAAGGCATGAAAGAAGAGAGAGAGACAATGAAGAATGGATGAATTCAATCATTCCTTGGAAAAATGAGTGAACCAATGAATGAGGAGACCTAGTAGGAAAAAATCTGCTGCATTCCCTCAGAGAGTCAGGTCAAATTAAGGATTGACAAGGTTTTCCACTAAGGAGGAGGCTTATTCCATTTTACCTTCTTTGTGCTCCAGGCCCACCCACAAGAGTGATGATGAGGACAGGGAGAAGAAGAGGAGAGGGTGTACCAGAATTCCCTGGTACAATTTCTCACCCAAATTGTAGCCAAATCACCTGACCTGGGACAGCTGATCTACATGCTGGACCCTAACTCCCAGTTTGACAACTCTAACATTTTAACCAAGTTTGTGAAGATGAAGGAACCAAAAATAGCCCAGTTACAGGATGGCAGGTTCCTTACAGGATGGGAGTCAGACATCAGTACCATACTGGTATTTGGCGGTTTGATGGGTGTGTGGGTTCTTTGCCAGACTCCACCTAGCATCATGGATTCCCTACTTTACTGATATTATGGAGTTCGGTGCATTCATCATATGTGTGCATGTCACACACTAGTGGGCATCATATGTACATGTTTATCCTGTGTGTGGGTGAGTGTGTTCATGAGTTGTATAGCCCAAGTACTACAGAACATGATCAATGAAAGGGAACACTGTTTTCCAGATATGGCAGGGCAATTATTTAAATGAACTGACAAGGGTTGGATGGCATGGATAAGACCTATGAGAGTTCAAGGCATACCGAATCCAGGCATGACAAAGTAGGTGGCAGACAGAATTCTGGCAAAACTAAGTAGGTAGCTTGATGTCCAACTTACTGGAGAAGAGCAACTGAGCGGAGACACTTTTCACTAAGCAACATGCTCTAGTGGAGATCAAACATCCTTTGACTTACAGCCAGTACGAATTAAACCATTCATCAAATGAAACCTAATTTTCTCTGATTTTGAGTATACATTTGTGTCCCTTCCTGATTAATCTACTCTTTATCCTCTTAAGTCCCAATACCTCACGCTGATAGCGGTCACATCTTTCCATTTGACATGGTTTTCTCTCAAGTTTCATACCGCCCCGAGATCATACAACTTTTTGTCCCCTCTCCACTGCTTCCTTGACAGCCATCTTGTCCTTTACCACACCACGCATCCCCAGTCCTTTACTCTCCAAGGGGAAAAGACCTTAAATCCTACTTTGTTTTGAGGCATGTATTTCTGTGATGCCCCATCCACCAAACACAATCCATCGTTGACCAAATAACACAACATGTTAACAAATTTTTATTCTTTGAGAAAGAATAATCCATTGGAAAAGATACCAGGATTCATAGAAGACCTGAGGTATGTCTGAAAACACACATTACCAAAGAGAGAAATAAGTCTGCCCCTCAAAATTTGAGAATTTCACTTTAACAGATCTTCACCAAATCATAGACATAGATATGGAAGTCATTATCAAACTTGATGAAATACACAGAAGGTTTGTTGGGAACTTGGCAAATAATTTTACCTATCTCTTGGGTTCCATCTTTTTTGTTGTACTGCACTCTTTTGCCCTCCAAGGAATCCCTGCCTAATTCCAAAGTCACCTCTACTGGAGGACATTCAGGCGTGATGTGGAGGTTGCCTTCAATGGAATCATCATGATGGTGGTAAAGGTACAGGACCGGATCATTCTCGTTGACAATGTAGAAACAGGTCGTTATGGTCTGCACCTCATCTGGGACCACGCCACTCCACTCTTCCTTAGAGCCTGGCATGATGTGGAGGTTGCCTTCCAGGTAGTCACTCAGGAGGTGGTAAATGTACAAGACCGGATCTTTCTTGTAGGTAATATAAAACCAGGTCTTCATGATTGGCACCTCTTCTAGTACCATCCCGTTCCAGTCATTTTTAGAGCCATTTGTACCCATGAATGTATGTTTCACTGCTCTGCCAACTATGGTGTTTGAGAGATGAGTGTCTGTCACCTGAGGAAATGGCACATTATTAGGCAGGATCTTCAGGTTTAAAATCCTTTCATCACTATGAAGCTCCAAGCCATAGACACAATCAATCCCATCATATTTCAACAAATAGAGAGAGGGATATGTTGGCAGTTGATCTAGAATGATGGCTTTCCAATGGGTGACTGGTTCATTGGCTTCCTTCCAGCCATGAGAAATTCTGCGGCCAACAATATTCTCCAGGGCCTCCAAAGGCTTACTAAGTTTTTGCTTCTGGAGCGATGGCCTATTCTTTCTCTGGAGATGTGGCATGCAACTTTTACTAAGAGGCATCTTCATCATGGCGGGAGACTTTCTGAGATAGGCCACAGCACTCCTGTTCCACTGTCTCTTGGCTCTGTTTCTGTGCTTGGGCTTCATAGCTGCCAATCTCTGCATAGGAAGAACTCTTCAGTTTAAATCAGACACAAAGTGGTTTCCTCCACCATAAGTGCCTGCAAGGATAAGAAGGCGAGCATGTGAAGTCAAGGCTCTTTTTAGGAATAACTTTGGAGCAGGTGAAAAAGGCAGGGCTGAATAGATTTGCATACCTAAATGGAATATGTTCTTAAGAAATTAATAGGAAAATTATCAAACTCTTGTCTACAGCTCAGTATATGTGTATCAGAGACATATTCCTGCTGCAAAATGCAATTGACCTCTACTGAGAAACCTACTTCCTGACTTACTATATCAATGAGAGAGGAAGCTATGCCTATACCTAAAGTGAGAAAGAAATATCTGAACAGATGGCAAAGAATTCAAAGAACAGCCACTCCTCTCCTTACCACTCAAGCTACTGGTTAGTTGGCTGATCTATAACCACCTGCCCAAGGTCATGGCACTCCTGTCCACTGGCTCTCTCTATTGTGTCTCCTGATCCAGATCCAGGTTGATTACATAAAGATATTCTGTATCTTCATTAGAGAAGTGAGTACTGTGAGTCAAACTGCCAAAAGAAAGAAACATTAATCTGTGCAACAGCACCTATTAGAAATAATTATCTTTTAAAACACATATGGACAAAGAGGATCTTTGCCATTTAAGTGGACTGAGGAATTGGACATTTGTAGCAAAGATAGAGTGGGGAGAATACCCGACATTAACCGTCCCCCAGCTATCAAATATAGGAGCTGTTAACGACATAAATTTTGGACCCAGAGCAGATTTGAAAGAAACCTTTCTTTGACTACAGAGGTCCTAGTTGCTTCCTAAACATATTTACCAACAGAAAATATCTTGGCTCTCTAGATTCCAACTTCTGGAAATTCGGTTGAACAGTTGTGGAGCCCAAGAGCTGAACTGACCTCCTCAGCCACCGTGAAGATAGTAAGCCCACCTTCACAGAAGACTAGTGCTTCATGTGGAACAGAGTTGCCACCCCCATCCAAAGCTTTGTGACATCATCAAGGCTCTACTTATGTCATAAAACTCCTCCTAGCCAGGTTTCTTCCCTACTAACCCCCAGAAATATCCAGCATACAGGTCCTAAAATGCTGCTCATACAGCCCCATGAAGACCCAAAATAAAAACCCCAATCATCTTCCCAATTACTTGAGTCATATTTTCCAAGTAACTCAACCCCTTTATGTGTTTTTTTTTCTGTAAAATAATTTTTGGTCTGAGTCAACAACTCACATGAATGTTTTTTTTTCCTAGCCCCAATGTCCTCATTGGTTATTTTCTATTGATTTTTCCATTACTTCATAATAATAATTATCAAACTTTCCACTTCTCTTCCTCCTGCCACATTTCTTTTGCTCTGCAAATAAACCTCTCCACTCAAACTCCAGTCCAAATAGAGTTCAGGGTACTTTGAGCTGTGGGAAGTCCAAGCCCACCCTTCATTCATCCAGATTTAGCAAGGTATGCTACCACAAAAAATATGATCACAAAAAGCCAGTGTATGATATGCAGACAATTGCAAGTGCCATTATCTTTGGCTTCTCCATCTGCCCCAATTGTCAGCCACATTCAGAGCTTCCAGTTTGATCCCATGTTCTTTCATTCCCAGGTCACTGGATTAGTTGAAATCCCCTTAGTTCAGGCACAGTGTCTCATAGTGTGGACCAAGGCCTTATATTCCTGACATCCTTGCTCTTTTTCTCCATCCATCTGCTCTTCCACTGGAGCTTGGAAGCTCCATCTAGTTTTCTGATTTTGACCCTGACTTGATCTCCATCATTTGCCAAACAAAAGTTCCATGGTGGTTTTCAAGATAGTCAGTCATCAGTCTGACTATGGGACAAGGCACACATAGTTCCTAGGGACATGTCACAGTGCGGTCAACTTCTCCTCCCTGCTTAAGTACCTAGAGAGGGTCACCCTATGGCCTTCTGAGAACCACTCGAGAGATTTCGATCTTGACATCCCCAGAATGGCCCCATAAATTGAGATAACATCAGTGTATGTGCATTAACTTGTGTGTGTTTGTGTGTGTATATTTAAATCACAATAACAAATGGATTGTAATATTGAAGTTTCTTCTCATCTTGAGAAGAATATTTGCTACAGAAACACTCTAACAGTAATAGTGAGAATGTAAACTATCTAAGAAAGGAGAAATAACTGGAGGAATCTCCCAGGAGTTAGGCACAGTGTCCCAGGAATTATGCCCAAGGAAAGTCAATGAACTCAGTGATGGAAGATAAAACCCAGCCTAAATAAAACCCTAAATCATTTAGGTGGAACATGAGATACTCTTACAACAGTTACAAGAGGTCTAAAATGCCTGGACTGGAACATAAGGGGAACACAATGACGTGGAGCTGAGAGTGCATGGCAAAACTGATTGGATCTGGCAACAATTATGTAAGCATACCAAGGAAACCACCAGTGGGACAAAACCCTGAGAAATCTGTATGACAACATATCATGTTGAACATAATGAGATTTGTAGACAAAGGAAAGATCTCAATTATGTCACTGTCACACAGGTGATGATGAACCAGTTCCATCGTAGAGTGACTCCCTGCTGTGTTTAAGATAACCTGTCAATTCTGTCTAGTCAGTTACAAGGAAATTTGCATTAATTGCACAGATTAACTATCAGCATCATTTACTGCACAATCAAAGGCAAGGCAAAGAAATCATAGACATGTTGTTGAATGCTGATGATGTTATTGGGAGTTTTGATGGGTTTTGTTCTTAAAGGGAAATCATCGGTGACTCTCATGCATGAAGCAGATCCTTTCTCTGTGATGTTTCCTGAATAGCCACTGAGATACCAGCCCATTGAGTTGTGGTCTCTCTCTCTTTTAAAAAGCAACTTCTACCTTCAGCTTGATCTCTTGCTTGAGCTTCCCTTCCGGCTACTAGGCTCCTTTTCTGATCCTGCAGAGGGCTTTTGTAAGGGATTGTGATCTCTAAGTTTTTCCCCTTTCAAGAACTAATCATTCTATTAATCACAATTCTAAACTGCTGTGGGAGTTTGTTTGTGACTTATGCCTTCACATGTAATACAAGCGACCTGTCTGTATAGGGTCTTCTCTCTGTTCATGTGGGGAAGGCATGGCAGCAGGAGTAGATGGCTGCTCATTCTCTGTAAGGAAATCAGTAAACAGTGGGGACCAAGCACAAGGATGTCCTGAAATATTAAGTCTTGTCCATTCAAGGCCCCAAAGCCTCCAGCTAGGTTCAGGGTCACGACATTCTCCAAAACCCACCGAGCATGAAGTATTCAGAACCAGAAGCCTGTGTGTGCCATATCACATAAATTCATCGTGAGTACACCAATCTGTTTTTTTTTTTAATTCTAAATTATTTTGTCACATCCGAACGATCTATATTACCAATTAACCAAATTTGCTGCATCTTAGGTGTCCTAGAATTGCTTTAAATTGTTGCTGGGACAGTCTTACAAACCTTCCAGTTCTGTTATGAGACCTTAAGGGGACAGCACTTATTTCAGAAATCAAAGGCAGTTGGGTTCAATCCTATGGTTAGCTGTTAGCTAGACACTGGAAGAATGGATTTGACTAAGAAAGGGAGACAGCATACATGGAGGCATTTAACCTTTCCTTTGCAAAATGACCCATTTTGAGGCCTTACTTCAGGCTCTTCTCTTCTCCTAATCTTGGTTTTTTTTATTAGTTTAGGAAAAGAATTAAAACTCCATTTACAGTATCTCTGAACCCGAATGAGTTAAGTATGTGTGACCAACTTGATGTCTGCCTGTCTGTCAACAGGGCCAGAGTTCAGGGGCATCTGATGCATAGCACAGGAATGTCAGCCATCAATCTCTGGTCCACCTAACTCTACAGCATTAGAGTTGTCATGGTTGCTCATCTGATCGTCCTCATATGATCTCCATCCACAGAGATGTCAGAAAAATCCTCCCCTGAGAGTGCAAGTTCTTTACAAATGAAAGATTATACAACAGAAGACACATGGGAGATTTATATGGGCAAGCTGTTGAAAGGATAATGTGACAGAAGAAGTTTATTGATTAATTAAAGAAAGAATCTGCTTCAGCTGATAGGTTAGAACATAGGTAGGTGGAGTAAACAAAATAGAATCCCGGGAGGAAGAGGTAGTGAGCTCAGAGAAGCCATGCTACCCTCTCCCCGGCAGATGCCATAGCTCTGCTCTCTGAGGCAGATGAAGATGCAGCCAGCCACCATGTCAGACATGTTGAATTTTTCCTGGTAAGTGCACCTCGTTATACTACACTGATTATTAGAAATGGGTTAAAATGCTGAATCTAATGGGCCAGCAGTGTTTAAAAGAATACAGTTTTTGTGTATTTATTTCAGGCATAACCTTCATGCGGCCGTGGTGCTGGGGACACAGCCTCGCTGCTCAAATAACTACAGAATGGCTTGCTGCCTTTTGGACAACTGAATCCACTGAAAGCCTGAGAAAGCTTGGGAAAGAGTAAAGCATGTTTTCTTGGTAGCAGCGATTTCTCGGTCTGCTCTGCTTGCTAGAAGAAAGCAAGGGCTCTCATCTAAAAGAGGCTTGCTGACTCAGCTTCAGCTGCAAAACCCTGCAGCCCTTAAGAGGTCCTGCCCCAAAACATTTAAATGGTGTTGATAAAAGCCAACTGAATGCTTGCATCTTTTCAGCAGTAGCAGGAAAAAAAACTGTGTTGTTTTAAATGCTGGCTTTCTGGGACATCCTGCCTGGGCAAACTCTGACTGTTTGAGGAAGGAGGGCCAGCTACAGAAAGAGGGCTTGAGTGTTGTCTGTTGCAGCCTCTTTGATGGCAAGGACCTTGAAACACTGTAGACTTGTGGCACTGAATGCGGCTCTGTTTGGTACCTCAGCCACAAGGTTGGAATTGCAGAAAGCTAAGGAAAGGGCTACATCTGGCCTGCAAAGCCATGGCTTTAGTCTTACTGAGATTGCTTGGTAAATGAAAGACTCATGTGGTCAGAAAAACAGAGAGAGAAATAGAGTAAAGAGAGATTCAAAGACAAAGAAAATTTTTAAATGATTTACAGTGTGATAAAAATATGTGCAGGCTAAAATTTGAAGTTCTTAAAGTTAAAAAAAGGAAGAGAGTTGTTGGGTGTGGTAGTACACACCTGTAAACCCAACACATGGGAGGCAGAGGGAGATTGACCTCTGTACCTTCAAGGTGAGGTAGCACACGCCTTTAATACCAGTGCCTTGAGGGAGAGACAAACAGATCTTTGCAAGTTCAATGTGTAGTAGCATACACCTTTAATCCCAATGCCTGAAAGGCAGAGAGAGGTAGATCTCTGAGACTTCAAGGACAGACAGGTATACAGAGTTATTCCAGGTCAAAGATACAGAGAACCTGTCTCAAAAGGCAAAAAAATATAAAGGAAAAGTAAACAAAATAGAGGTTAAATTGAAGCGCACAAAGATGGAAAATTCACAGCGAATATTGATATTGTATGCTATTATGCTCTTTTTGAATCATTTGAATTTTGAGGCAGTAGCAATAGCTGCTAAAAGACGTTTCTTTATAAAAGCTGCTGAAATAATCCAACATAGATATTTTGAAAATGCCTTGACTTTGAAATTTGGATCTAAGGACATGATGCTTTGGAAAGGAGTTTCTATTTTGTTTTCACAGAGGGTGATAATCTGTGGATGCCTCTATCCTAATATGGTAGGATGGACCACGCCCTACTTAAAGGTTGCTGTGAACACCTTTAAAAAATTGCTTCGCTCAACTGCCAACTGAGACAAATCAATAATGATGCCACCATTCAGCAGGAAGCATTTTGGAGAGAAAAAACTGCACCCAAGTTCCCAAATATGGCTTATAAACGTTCTTTTACATTTAAAGTGGGATGTGATATAGATATGAATATTTGCATTAGTATAGATTTTGCTTTACTGATAGAGATTTTAGGTCAATTGTGTTATATGTATATGCATTTTTGATCTTAATTAAGGTATTGTGATTGTGTAGTTCATTTAAAAATATAATGTATATAGGTTATTAATGGATAATCATTAATAATAGTCAAGTTTGTAGTCATGTTAGTTAGATTTTCTAGCTACATAGATATATATATTTCAGTGAGATAGGCATTATTCATATCTCTCTAGACTACAAAATAGGCTATTTAATGTTTTAGTACCTTAGGGTTTTTCATGACAGTGAGACACTCTACTCTTGGCAGCACATATCTACTTCAGGAAGAAGATGGGCATCAAAGAGGATCCTTATGGAGTTTGACAGCCATTTGGGGAAGAAACTGCTCTTGCCTGGATTGTTGCATAAACTGTACACAGAAAACACTCAGAGAGAGGACTACTGAACTTGCCTAAAGGTGAGATGATCTTTTCGTGTTCCTGATTCAGGAAAGGGTCAGCAAAACATTCTTCAAGACAAGCAGATGGTGACTGCCTTTGAAATTTCCTGCTTCATGGAAATGTCTGCTGGAAACTATGGGCCTGTAGGCTGAGGATGGAAACACCAACGGTACAGAGGAACTTTGGGTGACTGTCCAGGCAGCGAGATGTCTCTGTCATTTCTAGAGTTTGAAAATGGCTTACTTTTTGTTTGCTTAGGTAATACTGTATTATTCTGGAGTCTCTGATGGAGTTGAAGAATAGATAAATAGTTATAGTTTTCCATTGTTAGGATAAAAGATAAAATATATATAAATATTTTAACTGTAATTCTTGCTTGATAACTGTTTTGTTATATGTAATTTTGCTATGTTAAAGTTAAAGATTCCGTTCTTGTTTAAACAGAAATAGGAGTAATGATGGAGTATAGGTCATTGGTTAATTAAATAAAGACTGTTTGGCCTGAAAGTTTAGAACATAGGTGGGTGGAATAAACATAAGAGAATGCTGGGAGGAATAGGAATTGAGCTTAGAGATGCCATGCACCTCTCCCATGGGCAGAAATGGTAGCTCTGCACTCTGAGGCAGATGGCGATACAGCCAGCCACCAGGTCAGACACGCTAAATCTTTCCTTCTAAGCGCACCTCGTGCTGCAACATACATTATTAGACATGGGTTAAGAGGCTGAAAATAATGGGGCAGGCAGTGTTGAAATGAATAGTTTTGTGTTGTTATTTTGAGCATAACCTTACAAGGCGGCCCCATGGGGATGCAGCCCTGCTGCTCAAATTTTTACAATCAAGGGGGAAATGGAAGAAGGGAAGAAAGAAGAGAGAGAGACAATGAAGAATGGATGAATTCAATCATTCATTGGAAAAATGAGTGAACCAATGAATGAGGAGACCTAGTAGGAAAAAATGTGCTGCATTCCCTCAGAGAGTCAGGTCAAATTAAGGATTGACAAGGTTTTCCACTAAGGAGGAGGCTTATTCCATTTTTCCTTCTTTGTGCTCCAGGCCCACCCACAAGAGTGATGATGAGGACAGGGAGAAGAAGAGGAGAGGGTGTACCAGAATTCCCTGGTACAATTTCTCACCCAAATTGTAGCCAAATCACCTGACCTGGGGCAGCTCATCTACTTGCTGGACCCTAACTCCCAGATTGACAACTCTCACATTTTAACCAAGCTTTTGAAGATGAAGGAACCAAAAATAGCCCAGTTACAGGATGGGAGTCAGACATCAGTACCATACTGGTATTTGGCGGTTTGATGGGTGTGTGGGTTCTTTGCCAGACTCCACCTAGCATCATGGATTCCCTACTTTACTGATATTATGGAGTTCGGTGCATTCATCATATGTGTGCATGTCACACAGTAGTGGGCATCATATGTACATGTTTATCCTGTGTGTGGGTGAGTGTGTTCATCAGTTGTATAGCCCAAGTACTACAGAACATGATCAATGAAAGGGAACACTGTTTTCCAGATATGGCAGGGCAATTATTTAAATGAACTGACAAGGGTTGGATGGCATGGATAAGACCTATGAGAGTTCAAGGCATACCGAATCCAGGCATGACAAAGTAGGTGGCAGACAGAATTCTGGCAAAACTAAGTAGGTAGCTTGATGTCCAACTTACTGGAGAAGAGCAACTGAGCGGAGACACTTTTCACTAAGCAACATGCTCTAGTGGAGATCAAACATCCTTTGACTTACAGCCAGTACGAATTAAACCATTCATCAAATGAAACCTAATTTTCTCTGATTTTGAGTATACATTTGTGTCCCTTCCTGATTAATCTACTCTTTATCCTCTTAAGTCCCAATACCTCACGCTGATAGCGGTCACATCTTTCCATTTGACATGGTTTTCTCTCAAGCTTCATACCGCCCCGAGATCATACAACTTTTTGTCCCCTCTCCACTGCTGCCTTAACAGCCATCTTGTCCTTTACCACACCACGCATCCCCAGTCCTTTACTCTCCAAGAGGAAATGACCATAAATCCTGCTTTGTTTTGAGGCATGTATTTCTGTTATGCCCCATCCACCAAACACAATCCATCATTGACCAAAACACAACATGTTAACAAATTTTTATTCTTTGAGAAAGAATAATCCATTGGAGAAGATACCAGGATTCATAGAAGACCTGAGGTATCTCTGAAGAAACACATTCCCAAAGAGAGCATTAAGTCTGCCCCTCAAAATTTGAGAATTTCACTTTAACAGATCTTCACCAAATCAGAGACATAGATATGGAAGTCATTATCAAACTTGATGAAATACACAGAAGGTTTGTTGGGAACTTGGCAAATAATTTTACCTATCTCTTGGGTTCCATCTTTTTGTTGTACTGCACTCTTTTGCCCTCCAAGGAATCCCTGCCTAATTCCAAAGTCACCTCTACTGGAGGACATTCAGGCGTGATGTGGAGGTTGCCTTCAATGGAATCATCATGATGGTGGTAAAGGTACAGGACCGGATCATTCTCGTTGACAATGTAGAAACAGGTCGTTATGGTCTGCACCTCATCTGGGACCACGCCACTCCACTCTTCCTTAGAGCCTGGCATGATGTGGAGGTTGCCTTCCAGGTAGTCATCAAGGAGGTGGTAAATGTACAAGACCGGATCTTTCTTGTAGGTAATATAAAACCAGGTCTTCATGATTGGCACCTCTTCCAGGACCATCCCGTTCCAGTCATTCTTAGAGCCATTTGTACCCATGAATGTATGTTTCACTGCTCTGCCAACTATGGTGTTTGAGAGATGAGTGTCTGTCACCTGAGGAAATGGCACATTATTAGGCAGGATCTTCAGGTTTAAAATCCTTTCATCACTATGAAGCTCCAAGCCATAGACACAATCAATCCCATCATATTTCAACAAATATAGAGAGGGATATGTTGGCAGTTGATCTAGAATGATGGCTTTCCAATGGGTGACTGGTTCATTGGCTTCCTTCCAGCCATGAGAAATTCTGCGGCCAACAATATTCTCCAGGGCCTCAAAAGGCTTACTAAGTTTTTGCTTCTGGAGCGATGGCCCATTCTTCTTCTGGAGATGTGGCATGCAACTCATACTAAGAGGCATCTTCATCATGGCGGGAGACTTTCTGAGATAGGCCACAGCACTCCTGTTCCACTGTCTCTTGGCTCGGTTTCTGTGTTTGGGCTTCATAGCTGCCAATCTCTGCATAGGAAGAACTCTTCAGTTTAAATCAGACACAAAGTGGTTTCCTCCACCATAAGTGCCTGCAAGGATAAGAAGGTGAGGATGTGAGGTCAAGGCTCTTTTTAGGAATAACTTTGGAGCAGGTGAAAAAGGCAGGGCTGAATAGATTTGGATACCTAAATGGAATATGTTCTTAAGAAATTAATAGGAAAATTATCAAACTCTTGTCTACAGATCAGTATATGTGTATCAGAGACATATTCCTGCTGCAAAATGCAATTGACCTCTACTGAGAAACCTACTTCCTGACTTCCTATATCAATGAGAGAGAAATCTATGCCTATACCTGAAGTGAGAAAGAAATATCTGAACAGATGGCAAAGAATTCAAAGAACAGCCACTCCTCTCCTTATCACTCAAGCTACTGGTTAGTTGGCTGATCAATAACCACCTGCCCAAGGTCATGGCACTCCAGTCCACTGGCTCTCTCTATTGTGTCTCCTGATCCAGATCCAGGTTGATTACATAAAGATATTCTGTATCTTCATTAGAGAAGTGAGTACTGTGAGTCAAACTGCCAAAAGAAAGAAACATTAATCTGTGCACCAGCACCTATTAGAAATAATTATCTTTTAAAACACATATGGACAAAGAGGATCTTTGCCATTTAAGTGGACTGAGGAATTGGACATGTTTAGCAAAGATAGAGTGGGGAGAATACGTGACATTAACCGTCCCCCAGCTATCAAATATAGGAGCTGTTAACGACATAAATTTTGGACCCAGAGCAGATTTGAAAGAAACCTTTCTTTGACTACAGAGGTCCTAGTTGCTTCCTAAACATATTTACCAAAAGAAAATATATTGGCTCTCTAGATTCCAACTTCTGGAAATTCGGTTGAACAGTTGTGGAGCCCAAGAGCTGAACTGACCTCCTCAGCCACCGTGAAGATAGTAAGCCCACCTTCACAGAAGACTAGTGCTTCATGTGGAACAGAGTTGCCACCCCCAACCAAAGCTTTGTGACATCATCAAGGCTCTACTTATGTCATAAAACTCCTTCTAGCCAGGTTTCTTCCCTACTAACCCCCAGAAATATCCAGCATACAGGTCCTAAAATGCTGCTCATACAGCCCCATGAAGACCCAAAATAAAAACCCCAATCTTCTTCCCAATTACTTGAGTCATATTTTCCAAGTAACTCAACCCCTTTATGTGTTTTTTTTCTGTAAAATAATTTTTGTTCTGAATCAACAACTCACATGAATGTTTTTTTTTCCCAGCTCCAATGTCCTCATTGGTTATTTTCTATTGATTTTTGCATTGCTTCATAATAATAATTATCAAACTTTCCACTTCTCTTCCTCCTCCCACATTCTTCTTGCTCCGCAAATAAACCTCTCCACTCAAACACCAGTCCAAATAGAGGGCAGGGTACTTTGAGCTGTGGGAAGTCCAAGCCCCCCTACATCCACCCAGATTTAGCAAGGTATGCATCCACAAAAAATATGATCACCAAAAGCCAGTGTATGATATGCAGACAATTGCAAGTGCCATTATCTTTGGCTTCTCCGTCTGCCCCAATTGTCAGCCACATTCAGAGCTTCCAGTTTGATCCCATGTTCTTTCATTCCCAGGTCACTGGATTAGTTGAAATCCCCTTAGTTCAGGCACAGTGTCTCATAGTGTGGACCAAGCCCTTATATTCCTGACATCCTTGCTCTTTTTCTCCATCCATCTGGTCTTCCACTGGAGCTTGGAAGCTCCATCTAGTTTTCTGATTATGACCCTGACTTGATCTCCATCATTTGCCAAACAAAAGTTCCATGGTGGTTTTCAAGATAGTCAGTCATCAGTCTGACTATTGGACAAGGCACACATAGTTCCTAGGGACATGTCACAGTGTGGTCAACTTCTCCTCCCTGCTTAAGTACCTAGAGAGGGTCACCCTATGGCCTTCTGAGAACCACTCGAGAGATATCGATCTTGACATCCCCAGAATGGCCCCATAAATTGAGATATCATCAGTGTATGTGCATTAACTTGTGTGTGTGTGTGTTTGTGTGTGTGTATTTAAATCACAATAACAAATGGATTGTAATATTGAAGTTTCTTCTCATCTTGAGAAGATTATTTGCTACAGAGACACTATCACAGTAATAGTGAGAGTGTAAACTATCTAAGAAAGGAGAAATAACTGGAGGAATCCCCCAGGAGTTAGGCTCAGTGTCCCAGGAATTACGCCCAAAGAAAGTCAATGAACTCAGTGATGGAAGATAAAACCCAGCCTAAATAAAACCCTAAATCATTTAGGTGGAACATGAGATACTCTTACAACAGTTACAAGAGGTCTGAAATACCTGGACTGGAACATAAGGGGAACACAATGACGTGGAGCTGAGAGTGCATGGCAAAACTGATTGGATCTGGCAAAAATTATGTAAGCATACCAAGGAAACCACCAGTGGGACAAAACCCTAAGAAATCTGTATGACAACATATCATGTTGAACATAATGAGATTTAGAGACAAAGGAAAGATCTTAATTATGTGACTGTCACACAGGTGATGATGAACCAGTTCCATCGTAGAGTGACTCCCTGCTGTGTTTAAGATAACCTGTCAATTCTGTCTAGCCAGTTACAAGGAAATTTGCATTAATTGCACAGATTAACTATCAGCATCATTTACTGAACAATCAAAGGCAAGGCAAAGAAATCATAGACATGTTGTTGAATGCTGATGATGTTGATGGGTTTTTTTCTTAAAGGGAAATCATCGGTGACTCTCATGCATGAAGCAGATCCTTTCTCTGTGATGTTTCCTGAATAGCCACTGAGATACCAGCCCATTGAGTTGTGGTCTCTCTCTCTTTTAAAAAGCAACTTCTACCTTCAGCTTGATCTCTTGCTTGAGCTTCCCTTCCGGCTACTAGGCTCCTTTTCTGATCCTGCAGAGGGCTTTTGTAAGGGATTGTGATCTCTAAGTTTTTCCCCTTTCAAGAACTAATCATTCTATTAATCACAATTCTAAACTGCTGTGGGAGTTTGTTTGTGACTTATGCCTTCACATGTGATACAAGCAACCTGTGTGTATAGGGTCTTCTCTCTGTTCATGTGGGGAAGGCATGGCAGCAGGAGTAGATGGCTGCTCATTCTCTGTAAGGAAATCAGTAAACAGTGGGGACCAAGTACAAGGATGTCCTGAAATATTAAGTCTTGTCCTTTCAAGGCCCCAAAGCCTCCAGCTAGGTTCAGGGTCACGACATTCTCCAAAACCCACCGAGCATGAAGTATTCAGAACCAGAAGCCTGTGTGTGCCATATCACATAAATTCATCGTGAGTACACCAATCTGTTTTTTTTTAATTCTAAATTATTTTGTCCCATCAGAACGATCTATATTACCAATTAACCAAATTTGCTGCATCTTTGGTGTCCTAGAATTGCTTTAAATTGTTGCTGGGACAGTCTTACAAACCTTCCTGTGCTGTTATGAGACCTTAAGGGGACAGCACTTATTTCAGAAATCAAAGGCAGTTGGGTTCAATCCTATGGTTAGCTGTTAGCTAGACACTGGAAGGATGGATTTGACTAAGAAACGGAGACAGCATACATGGAGGCAGGTAACCTTTCCTTTGCAAAATGACCCATTTTGAGGCCTTACTTCAGGCTCTTCTCTTCTCCTAATCTTGGTTTTTTTATTAGTTTAGGAGAAGAATTAAAACTCCATTTACAGTATCTGTGAACCTGAATGAGTTAAGTATGTGTGACCAACTTGATGTCTGCCTGTCTGTCAACAGGGCCAGAGTTCAGGGGCATCTGATGCATAGCACAGGAATGTCAGCCATCAATCTCTGGTCCACCTAACTCTACAGCATTAGAGTTGTCATGGTTGCTCATCTGATCTTCCTCATATGATCTCCATCCACAGAGATGTCAGAAAAATCCTCCCCTGACAGTGCAAGTTCTTTACAAATGAAAGATTATACAACAGAAGACACATGGGAGATTTATATGGGCAAGCTGTTGAAAGGATAAAGTGACAGAAGAAGTTTATTGATTAATTAAAGAAAGAATCCGCTTCAGCTGATAGGTTAGAACATAGGTAGGTGGAGTAAACAAAATAGAATGCCGGGAGGAAGAGGTAGTGAGCTCAGAGAAGCCATGCTCCCCTCTCCCCGGCAGATGCCATAGCTCTGCTCTCTGAGGCAGATGTCGATGCAGCCTGCCACCATGTCAGACATGCTGAATTTTTCCTGGCAGGTGCACCTCGTTATACTACACTGATTATAAGAAATGGGTTAAAATGCTGAATCTAATGGGGCAGCAGTGTTTAAAAGAATACAGTTTTTGTGTATTTATTTCAGGCATAACCTTCATGCGGCCATGGTGCTGGGGACACAGCCTCGCTGCTCAAACAACTACAGAATGGCTTGCAGCCTTGTGGACAACTGAATCCACTGAAAGCCTGAGAAAGCTTGGGAAAGAGTAAAGCATGTTTTCTTGGTAGCAGCGATTTCTCGGTCTGCTCTGCTTGCTAGAAGAAAGCAAGGGCTCTCATCTAAAAGAGGCTTGCTGACTCAGCATCAGCTGCAAAACCCTGCAGCCCTTAAGAGGTCCTGCCACAATACATTGAAATGGTGTTGATAAAAGCCAACTGAATGCTTGTATGTTTTCAGTAGTAGCAGGAAAAAAAACTGTGTTGTTTTAAAATGCCGGCTTTCTGGGCCATCCTGCCTGGGCAAACTCTGACTGTTAGAGGAAGGAGGGCCAGCTACAGAAAGAGGGCTTGAGTGTTGTCTGTTGCAGCCTCTTTGACGGCAAGGACATTGAAACACTGTAGACTTGTGGCACTGAATGCGGCTCTGTTCGGTACCTCAGCCACAAGGTTGTAATGACAGAAAGCTAAGGAATGGGCTACATCTGGCCAGCAAAGCCATGGCTTTAGTCCTACTGAGATTGCTTGGTAAATGAAAGACTCATGTGGTCAGAAAAACAGAGAGAGAAATAGAGTAAAGAGAGATTCAAAGACAAAGAAAATTTTTAAATGATTTACAGTGTGTTAAAAATATGTGCAGGCTAAAATTTGAAGTTCTTAAAATTAAAAAAAGGAAGAGAGTTGTTGGGTGTGGTAGTACACACTTGTAAACCCAACACATGGGAGGCAGAGGGAGATTGACCTCTGTACATTCAAGGTGAGGTAGCACACGCCTTTAATCCCAGTGCCTTGAAGGCAGAGACAAACAGATCTTTGTGAGTTCAATGTGTAGTAGCATACAGCTTTAATCCCAATGCCGGAAAGGCAGAGAGAGGCAGATCTCTGAGACTTCAAGGACAGACAGGTATACAGAATTATTCCAGGCAAAGATACAGAGAACCTGTCTCAAAAGGCAAAAAATAAAAAGGAAAAGTAAACAAAATAGAGGTTAAATTGAAGCGCACAAAGATGGAAAATTCACAGCGAATTTTGATATTGTATGCTATTATCCTCTTTTTGAATCATTTCAATTTTGAGGCAGTAGCAATAGCGGCTAAAAGATGTTTCTTTATAAAAGCTGCTGAAATAATCCAACATAGATATTTTGAAAATGCCTTGACTTTGAAATTTGGATCTAAGGACATGATGCTTTGGAAAGGAGTTTCTATTTTGTTTGCACAGAGGGTGATAGTCTGTAAAAATTCACAGCGAATTTTGATATTGTATGCTATTATGCTCTTTTTGAATCATTTGAATTTTGAGGCAGTAGCAATAGCTGCTAAAAGATGTTTCTTTATAAAAGCTGCTGAAATAATCCAACATAGATATTTTGAAAATGCCTTGACTTTGAAATTTGGATCTAAGGACATGATGCTTTGGAAAGGAGTTTCTATTTTGTTTTCACAGAGGGTGATAGTCTGTGGATGCCTCTATCCTAATATGGTAGGATGGACCACGCCCTACTTAAAGGTTGCTGTGAACACCTTTAAAAAATTGCTTCGCTCAACTGGCAACTGAGATAAACCAATAATGATGCCACCATTCAGCAGGAAGCATTTTGGAGAGAAAAAACTGCACCCAAGTTCCCAAATATGGCTTATAAACGTTCTTTTACATTTAAAGTGGGATGTGATATAGATATGAATATTTGCATTAGTATAGATTTTGCTTTACTGATAGAGATTTTAGGTCAATTTTGTTATATGTATATGCATATTTGATCTTAATTAAGGTATTGTGATTGTGTAGTTCAATTAAAAATATAATGTATATAGGTTATTAATGGATAATCATTAATAATAGTCAAGGTTGTAGTCATGTTAGTTAGATTTTCTAGCTACATAGATATATATATATTTCAGTTAGATAGGCATTATTCATATCTCTCTAGAATACAAAATAGGCTATTTAATGTTTTAGTACCTTAGGGTTTTTCATGACAGTGAGACACTCTAAACTTGGCAGCACATATCTACTTCAGGAAGAAGATGGGCATCAAAGAGGATCCTTATGGAGTTTGATAGCCATTTGGGGAAGAAACTGCTCTTGCCTGGATTGTTGCATAAACTGTACACAGAAAACACTCAGAGAGAGGACTACTGAACTTGCCTAAAGGTGAGATGATCTTTTCGTGTTCCTGATTCAGGAAAGGGTCAGCAAAACATTCTTCAAGACAAGCAGATAGTGACTGCCTTTGAAATTTCCTGCTTCATGGAAATGTCTGCTGGAAACTATGGGCCTGTAGGCTGAGGATGGAAACACCAACGGTACAGAGGAACTTTGGGTGACTGTCCAGGCAGCAAGATGTCTCTGTCATTTCTAGAGTTTGAAAATGGCTTACTTTTTGTTTGCTTAGGTAATACTGTATTATTCTGGAGTCTCTGATGGAGTTGAAGAATAGATAGATAGTTATAGTTTTCCATTGTTATGATAAAAGATAAAATAGATATAAATTATTGTAACTGTAATTCTTGCTTGATAACTGTTTTGTTATATGTAATTTTGCTATGTTAAAGTTAAAGATTCCGTTCTTGTTTAAACAGAAATAGGAGTAATGATGGAGTATAGGTCATTGGTTAGTTGAACAAACAAACTGTTTGGCCTGAAAGGTTAGAACATAGGTGGGTGGAATAAACATAAGAGAATGCTGGGAGGAATAGGAATTGAGCTTAGAGATGCCATGCACCTCTCCCATGGGCAGAAATGGTAGCTCTGCACTCTGAGGCAGATGGCGATACAGCCAGCCACCAGGTCAGACATGCTACATCTTTCCTTCTAAGCGCACCTCGTGCTGCAACATACATTATTAGACATGGGTTAAGAGGCTGAAAATAATGGGGCAGGCAGTGTTGAAATGAATAGTTTTGTGTTGTTATTTCGGAGCATAACCTTACAAGGCGGCCCCATGGGGATGCAGCCCTGCTGCTCAAATTTCTACAATCAAGGGGGAAATGGAAGAAGGGAAGAAAGAAGAGAGAGAGACAAGGAAGAATGGATGAATTCAATCATTCATTGGAAAAATGAGTGAACCAATGAATGAGGAGACCTAGTAGGAAAAAATGTGCTGCATTCCCTCAGAGAGTCAGGTCAAATTAAGGATTGACAAGGTTTTCCACTAAGGAGGAGGCTTATTCCATTTTACCTTCTTTGTGCTCCAGGCCCACCCACAAGAGTGATGATGAGGACAGGGAGAAGAAGAGGAGAGGGTGTACCAGAATTCCCTGGTACAATTTCTCACCCAAATTGTAGCCAAATCACCTGACCTGGGACAGCTGATCTACATGCTGGACCCTAACTCCCAGTTTGACAACTCTAACATTTTAACCAAGTTTGTGAAGATGAAGGAACCAAAAATAGCCCAGTTACAGCATGGCAGGTTCCTTACAGGATGAGAGTCAGACATCAGTACCATACTGGTATTTGGCGGTTTGATGGGTGTGTGGGGTCTTTGCCAGACTCCACCTAGCATCATGGATTCCCTACTCTGCTGATATTATGGAGTTCGGTGCATTCATCATATGTGTGCATGTCACACACTAGTGGGCATCATATGTACATGTTTATCCTGTGTGTGGGTGAGTGTGTTCATGAGTTTTATAGCCCAAGTACTACAGAACATGATCAATGAAAGGGAGCACTGTTTTCCAGATATGGCAGGGCAATTATTTACATGAACTGACAAACGTTGGATGGCATGGATAAGACCTATGAGAGTTCAAGGCATACCGAATCCAGGCATGACAAAGTAGGTGGCAGACAGAATTCTGGCAAAACTAAGTAGGTAGCTTGATGTCCAACTTACTGGAGAAGAGCAACTGAGCGGAGACACTTTTCACTAAGCATCATGCTCTAGTGGAGATCAAACATCCTTTGACTTACAGCCAGTACGAATTAAACCATTCATCAAATGAAACCTAATTTTCTCTGATTTTGAGTATACATTTGTGTCCCTTCCTGATTAATCTACTCTTTATACTCTTAAGTCCCAATACCTCACGCTGATATCGGTCACATCTTTCCATTTGACATGGTTTTCCCTCAAGCTTCATACCGCCCCGAGATCATACAACTTTTTGTCCCCTCTCCACTGCTTCCTTGACAGCCATCTTGTCCTTTACCACACCACACATCCCCAGTCCTTTACTCTCCAAGGGGAAAAGACCATAAATCCTGCTTTGTTTCGAGGCATGTATTTCTGTGATGCCCAATCCACCAAACACAATCCATCATTGACCAAATAACACAACATGTTAACAAATTTTTATTCTTTGAGAAAGAATAATCCATTGGAAAAGATACCAGGATTCATAGAAGACCTGAGGTATCTCTGAAAAAAAAAATTCCCAAAGAGAGAATTAAGTCTGCCCCTCAAAATTTGAGAATTTCACTTTAACAGATCTTCACCAAATCATAGACATAGATATGGAAGTCATTATCAAACTTGATGAAATACACAGAAGGTTTGTTGGGAACTTGGCAAATAATTTTACCTATCTCTTGGGTTCCATCTTTTTTGTTGTACTGCACTCTTTTGCCCTCCAAGGAATCCCTGCCTAATTCCAAAGTCACCTCTACTGGAGGACATTCAGGCGTGATGTGGAGGTTGCCTTCAATGGAATCATCAAGATGGTGGTAAAGGTACAGGACCAGATCATTCTCGTTGACAATGTAGAAACAGGTCGTTATGGTCTGCACCTCATCTGGGACCACGCCACTCCACTCTTCCTTAGAGCCTGGCATGATGTGGAGGTTGCCTTCCAGGTAGTCATCCAGGAGGTGGTAAATGTACAAGACCGGATCTTTCTTGTAGGTAATATAAAACCAGGTCTTCATGATTGGCACCTCTTCTAGGACCATCCCGTTCCAGTCATTCTTAGAGCCATTTGTGCCCATGAATGTATGTTTCACTGCTCTGCCAACTATGGTGTTTGAGAGATGAGTGTCTGTCACCTGAGGAAATGGCACATTATTAGGCAGGATCTTCAGGTTTAAAATCCTTTCATCACTATGAAGCTCCAAGCCATAGACACAATCAATCCCATCATATTTCAACAAACAGAGAGAGGGATATGTTGGCAGTTGATCTAGAATGATGGCTTTCCAATGGGTGACTGGTTCATTGGCTTCCTTCCAGCCATGAGAAATTCTGCGGCCAACAATACTCTCCAGGGCCTCAAAAGGCTTACTATGTTTTTGCTTCTGGAGCGATGGCCCATTCTTCTTCTGGAGAGGTGCCATGCCACTCATACTAAGAGGCATCTTCATCATGGCGGGAGACTTATTGAGGTAGGCCACAGCACTCCTGTTCTACTGTCTCTTGGCTCTGTTTCTGTGCTTGGGCTTCATAGCTGCCAATCTCTGCATAGGAAGAACTCTTCAGTTTAAATCAGACACAAAGTGGTTTCCTCCACCATAAGTGCCTGCAAGGATAAGAAGGTGAGGATGTGAGGTCAAGGCTGTTTTTAGGAATAACTTTGGAGCAGGTGAAAAAGGCAGGGCTGAATAGATTTGGATACCTAAATGGAATATGTTCTTAAGAAATTAATAGGAAAATTATTAAACTCTTGTCTACAGCTCAGTGTATGTGTATCAGAGACATATTCCTGCTGCAAAATGCAATTGACCTCTACTGAGAAACCTACTTCCTGACTTACTATATCAATGAGAGAGGAAGCTATGCCTATACCTAAAGTGAGAAAGAAATATCTGAACAGATGGCAAAGAATTCAAAGAATAGCCACTCCTCTATTTACAACTCAAGCTACTGGTTAGTTGGCTGATCTATAACCACCTGCCCAAGGTCATGGCACTCCAGTCCATGGCTCTCTCTATTGTGTCTCCTGATCCAGATCCAGGTTGATTACATAATGATATTCTGTATCTTCATTAGAGAAGTGAGTACTGTGAGTCAAACTGCAAAAAGAAAGAAACATTAATCTGTGCAACAGCACCTATTAGAAATTATTATCTTTTAAAACACATATGGACAAAGAGGATCTTTGCCATTTAAGTGGACTGAGGAATTGGACATTTTTAGCAAAGATAGAGTGGGGAGAACACCTGACATTAACCGTCCCCCAGCTATCAAATATAGGAGCTGTTAACGACATAAATTTTGGACCCAGAGCAGATTTGAAAGAAACCTTTCTTTGACTACAGAGGTCCTAGTTGCTTCCTAAACATATTTACCAAAAGAAAATATCTTGGCTCTCTAGATTCCAACTTCTGGAAATTCGGTTGAACAGTTGTGGAGCCCAAGAGCTGAACTGACCTCCTCAGCCACCGTGAAGATAGTAAGCCCACCTTCACAGAAGACTAGTGCTTCATGTGGAACAGAGTTGCCACCCCCAACCAAAGCTTTGTGACATCATCAAGGCTCTACTTAGTCATAAAACTCCTCCTAGCCAGGTTTCTTCCCTACTAACCCCCAGAAATATCCAGCATACAGGTCCTAAAATGCTGCTCATACAGCCCCTTGAAAACCCAAAATAAAAACCCCAATCTTCTTCCCAATTACTTGAGTCATATTTCCCAAGTAACTCAACCCCTTTATGTGTTTTTTTTCTGTAAAATAATTTTTGGTCTGATTCAACAACTCAGATGAATGTTTTTTTCCTAGCTCCAATGTCCTCATTGGTTATTTTCTATTGATTTTTGCATTACTTCATAATAATAATTATCAAACTATCCATTTCTCTTCCTCCTCCCACATTCTTCTTGCTCCGCAAATAAACCTCTCCAATCAAACACCAGTCCAAATAGAGGGCAGGGTACTTTGAGCTGTGGGAAGTCCAAGCCCACCCTTCATCCATCCAGATTTAGCAAGGTATGCATCCACAAAAAATATGATCACAAAAAGCCGTGTATGATATGCAGACAATTGCAAGTGCCATTACCTTTGGCTTCTCCTTTTGCCCCAATTGTGAGCCACATTCAGAGCTTCCAGTTTGATCCCATGTTCTTTCACTCCCAGGTCACTGGATTAGTTGAAATCCCCTTAGTTCAGGCACAGTGTCTCATAGTGTGGACCAAGCCCTTATATTCCTGACATCCTTGCTCTTTTTCTCCATCCATCTGCTCTTCCACTGGAGCTTGGAAGCTCCATCTAGTTTTCTGATTTTGACCCTGACTTGATCTCCATCATTTGCCAAACAAAAGTTCCATGGTGGTTTTCAAGATAGTCAGTCATCAGTCTGACTATGGGACAAGGCACACATAGTTCCTAGGGACATGTCACAGTGCGGTCAACTTCTCCTCCCTGCTTAAGTACCTAGAGAGGGTCACCCTATGGCCTTCTGAGAACCACTCGAGAGATATCGATCTTGACATCCCCAGAATGGCCCCATAAATTGAGATATCATCAGTGTATGTGCATTAACTTGTGTGTGTTTGTGTGTGTGTATTTAAATCACAATAACAAATGGATTGTAATATTGAAGTTTCTTCTCATCTTGAGAAGAATATTTGCTACAGAAACACTCTCACAGTAATAGTGAGAGTGTAAACTATCTAAGAAAGGAGAAATAACTGGAGGTTCCCCCAGGAGTTAGGCTCAGTGTCCCAGGAATTACGCCCAAGGAAAGTCAATGAACTCAGTAATGGAAGATAAAACCCAGCCTAAATAAAACCCTAAATCATTTAGGTGGAACATGAGATACTCTTACAACAGTTACAAGAGGTCTAAAATGCCTGGACTGGAACCTAAGGGGAACACAATGGAGCTGAGAGTGCATGGCCAAACTGATTGGATCTGGCAAAAATTATGTAAGCATACCAAGGAAACCACCAGTGGGACAAAACCCTAAGAAATCTGTATGACAACATATCATGTTGAACATAATGAGATTTATAGACATAGGAAAGATCTCAATTATGTGACTGTCACACAGGTGATGATGAACCAGTTCCATCGTAGAGTGACTCCCTGCTGTGTTTAAGATAACCTGTCAATTCTGTCTAGTCGGTTACAAGGAAATTTGCATTAATTGCACAGATTAAATATCAGCATCATTTACTGCACAATCAAAGGCAAGGCAAAGAAATCATAGACATGTTGTTGAATGCTGATGATGTTATTGGGAGTTTTGATGGGTTTTTTTTTTTCTTAAAGGGAAATCATCGGTGACTCTCATGCATGAAGCAGATCCTTTCTCTGTGATGTTTCCTGAATAGCCACTGAGATACCAGCCCATTGAGTTGTGGTATCTCTCTCTTTTAAAAAGCAACTTCTACCTTCAGCTTGATCTCTTGCTTGAGCTTCCCTTCCGGCTACTAGGCTCCTTTTCTGATACTGCAGAGGGCTTTTGTAAGGGATTGTGATCTCTAAGTTTTTCCACTTTCAAGAACTAATCATTCTATTAATCACAATTCTAAACTGCTGTGGGAGTTTGTTTGTGACTTATTCCTTCACATGTAATACAAGCGACCTGTGTTTATAGGGTCTTCTCCCTGTTCATGTGGGGAAGGCATGGCAGCAGGAGTAGATGGCTGCTCATTCTCTGTAAGGAAATCAGTAAACAGTGGGGACCAAGTACAAGGATGTCCTGAAATATTAAGTCTTGTCCTCTCAAGGCCCCAAAGCCTCCAGCTAGGTTCAGGGTCACGACAATCTGCAAAACCCACCGAGCATTAAGTATTCAGAACCAGAAGCCTGTGTGTGCCATATCACATAAATTCATCTTGAGTACACCAATCTGTTTTTTTTTTAATTCTAAATTATTTTGTCCCATCAGAACGATCTATATTACCAATTAACCAAATTTGCTGCATCTTTGGTGTCCTAGAATTGCTTTAAATTGTTGCTGGGACAGTCTTACAAACCTTCCTGTGCTGTTATGAGACCTTAAGGGGACAGCACTTATTTCAGAAATCAAAGGCAGTTGGGTTCAATCCTATGGTTAGCTGTTAGCTAGACACTGGAAGGATGGATTTGACTAAGAAAGGGAGACAGCATACATGGAGGCAGGTAACCTTTCCTTTGCAAAATGACCCATTTTGAGGCCTTACTTCAGGCTCTTCTCTTCTCCTAATCTTGGTTTTTTTATTAGTTTAGGAGAAGAATTAAAACTCCATTTACAGTATCTGTGAACCTGAATGAGTTAAGTATGTGTGACCAACTTGATGTCTGCCTGTCTATGAAAAGGGCCAGAGTTCAGGGGCATCTGATGCATAGCACAGGAATGTCAGCCATCAATCTCTGGTCCACCTAACTCTACAGCATTAGAGTTGTCATGGTTGCTCATCTGATCTTCCTCATATGATCTCCATCCACAGAGATGTCAGAAAAATCCTCCCCTGAGAGTGCAAGTTCTTTACAAATGAAAGATTATACAACAGAAGACACATGGGAGATTTATATGGGCAAGCTGTTGAAAGGATAAAGTGACAGAAGAAGTTTATTGATTAATTAAAGAAAGAATCCGCTTCAGCTGATAGGTTAGAACATAGGTAGGTGGAGTAAACAAAATAGAATGCCGGGAGGAAGAGGTAGTGAGCTCAGAGAAGCCATGCTCTCCTCTCCCCGGCAGATGCCATAGCTCTACTCTCTGAGGCAGATGTTGATGCAGCCAGCCACCATGTCAGACATGCTGAACTTTTCCTGATAAGTGCACCTCGTTATACTACACTGTTTATTAGAAATGGGTTAAAATGCTGAATCTAATGGGCCAGCTGTGTTTAAAAGAATACAGTTTTTGTGTATTTATTTCAGGCATAACCTTCATGCGGCCGTGGTGCTGGGGACACAGCCTCGCTGCTCAAATAACTACAGAATGGCTTGCAGCCTTGTGGACAACTGAATCCACTGAAAGCCTGAGAAAGCTTGGGAAAGTGTAAAGCATGTTTTCTTGGTAGCAGCGATTTCTCGGTCTGCTCTGCTTGCTAGAAGAAAGCAAGGGCTCTCATGTAAAAGAGGCTTGCTGACTCAGCTTCAGCTGCAAAACCCTGCAGCCCTTAAGAGGTCCTGCCACAATACATTGAAATGGTGTTGATAAAAGCCAACTGAATGCTTGTATGTTTTCAGCAGTAACAGGAAAAAAAACTGTGTTGTTTTAAAATGCCGGCTTTCTGGGCCATCCTGCCTGGGCAAACTCTGACTGTTTGAGGAAGGAGGGCCAGCTACAGAAAGAGGGCTTGAGTGTTGTCTGTTGCAGCTTCTTTGATGGCAAGGACCTTGAAACACTGTAGACTTGTGGCACTGAATGCGGCTCTGTTCGGTACCTCAGCCACAAGGTTGGAATGGCAGAAAGCTAAGGAATGGGCTACATCTGGCCAGCAAAGCCACGGCTTTAGTCCTACTGAGATTGCTTGGTAAATGAAAGACTCATGTGGTCAGAAAAAACAGAGAGAGAAATAGAGTAAAGAGAGATTCAAAGACAAAGAAATTTTTTAAATGATTTACAGTGTGTTAAAAATATGTGCAGGATAAATTTTGAAGTTCTTAAAGTTAAAAAAAGGAAGAGAGTTGTTGGGTGTGGTAGTACACACCTGTAAACCCAACACATGGGAGGCAGAGGGAGATTGACCTCTGTACCTTCAAGGTGAGGTAGCACACGCCTTTAATCCCAGTGCCTTGAAGGCAGAGACAAACAGATCTTTGTGAGTTCAATGTGTAGTAGCATACACCTTTAATCCCAATGCCTGAAAGGCAGAGAGACGCAGATCTCTGAGACAGACAGGTATACAGAGTTATTCCAGGTCAAAAATACAGAGAACCTGTCTCAAAAGGCAAAAAATAAAGGAAAAATAAACAAAATAGAGGTTAAATTGAAGCGCACAAAGATGGAAAATTCACAGCGAATTTTGATATTGTGTGCTATTATGCTCTTTTTGAATCATTTGAGTTTTGAGGCAGTAGCAATAGCTGCTAAAAGATGTTTCTTTATAAAAGCTGCTGAAATAATCCAACATAGATATTTTGAAAATGCCTTGACTTTGAAATTTGGATCTAAGGACATGATGCTTTGGAAAGGAGTTTCTATTTTGTTTTCACAGAGGGTGATAGTCTGTGGATGCCTCTATCCTAATATGGTAGGATGGACCACGCCCTACTTAAAGGTTGCTGTGAACACCTTTAAAAAATTGCTTCGCTCAACTGCCAACTGAGATAAATCAATAATGATGCCACCATTCAGCAGGAAGCATTTTGAGATAAAAAACTGCACCCACGTTCCCAAATATGGCTTATAAACGTTCTTTTACATTTAAAGTGGGATGTGATATAGATATGAATATTTGCATTAGTATAGAATTTGCTTTACTGATAGAGATTTTAGGTCAATTTTGTTATATGTATATGCATTTTTGATCTTAATTAAGGTATTGTGATTGTGTAGTTCATTTAAAAATATAATGTATATAGGTTATTAATGGATAATCATTAATAATAGTCAAGTTTGTAGTCATGTTAGTTAGATTTTCTAGCTACATAGATATATAAATTTCAGTTAGATAGGCATTATTCATATCTCTCTAGACTACAAAATAGGCTATTTAATGTTTTAGTACCTTAGGATTTTTCATGACAGTGAGACACTCTACTCTTGGCAGCACATATCTACTTCAGGAAGAAGATGGGCATCAAAGAGGATCCTTATGGAGTTTGATAGCCATTTGGGGAAGAAACTGCTCTTGCCTGGATTGTTGCATAAACTGTACACAGAAAACACTCAGAGAGAGGACTACTGAACTTGCCTAAAGGTGAGATGATATTTTCGTGTTCCTGATTCAGGAAAGGGTCAGCAAAACATTCTTCAAGACAAGCAGATAGTGACTGCCTTTGAAATTTCCTGCTTCATGGAAATGTCTGCTGGAAACTATGGGCCTGTAGGCTGAGGATGGAAACACCAATGGTACAGAGGAACTTTGGGTGACTGTCCAGGCAGCGAGATGTCTCTGTCATATCTAGAGTTTGAAAATGGCTTACATTTGTTTGCTTAGGTAATACTGTATTATTCTGGAGTCTCTGATGGAGTTGAAGAATAGATAGATAGTTATAGTTTTCCATTGTTATGATAAAAGATAAAATAGATATAAATATTGTAACTGTAATTCTTGCTTGATAACTGTTTTGTTATATGTAATTTTGCTATGTTAAAGTTAAAGATTCCGTTCTTGTTTAAACAGAAATAGGAGTAATGATGGAGTATAGGTCATTGGTTAATTAAATAAAGAAACTGTTTGGCCTGAAAGGTTAGAACATAGGTGGGTGGAATAAACATAAGAGAATGCTGGGAGGAATAGGAATTGAGCTTAGAGATGCCATGCACCTCTCCCATGGGCAGAAATGGTAGCTCTGCACTCTGAGGCAGATGGCGATACAGCCAGCCACCAGGTCAGACATGCTAAATATTTCCTTCTAAGCGCAACTCGTGTTGCAACATACATTATTAGACATGGGTTAAGAGGCTGAAAAGAATGGGGCAGGCAGTGTTGAAATGAATAATTTTGTGTTGTTATTTCGGAGCATAACCTTACAAGGCGGCCCCATGGGGATGCAGCCCTGCTGCTCAAATTTCTACAATCAAGGGGGAAATGGAAGAAGGGAAGAAAGAAGAGAGAGAGACAGGGCAGAATGGATGAATTCGATCATTCATTGGAAAAATGAGTGTACCAATGAATGAGGAGACCTAGTAGGAAAAAATGTGCTGCATTCCCTCAGAGAGTCAGGTCAAATTAAGGATTGACAAGGTCTTCCACTAAGGAGGAGGCTTATTCCATTTTACCTTCTTTGTGCTCCAGGCCCACCCACAAGAGTGATGATGAGGACAGGGAGAAGAAGAGGAGAGGGTGTACCAGAATTCTCACCCAAATTGTAGCCAAATCACCTGACCTGGGACAGCTGATCTACATGCTGGACCCTAACTCCCAGTTTGACAACTCTAACATTTTATCCAAGTTTGTGAAGATGAAGGAACCAAAAATAGCCCAGTTACAGGATGGCAGGTTCCTTACAGGATGGGAGTCAGACATCAGTACCATACTGGTATTTGGCGGTTTGATGGGTGTGTGGGGTCTTTGCCAGACTCCACCTAGCATCATGGATTCCCTACTTTACTGATATTATGGAGTTCGGTGCATTCATCATATGTGTGCATGTCACACACTAGTGGGCATCATATGTACATGTTTATCCTGTGTGTGGGTGAGTGTGTTCATGAGTTTTATAGCCCAAGTACTACAGAACATGATCAATGAAAGGGAACACTGTTTTCCAGATATGGCAGGGCAATTATTTAAATGAACTGACAAGGGTTGGATGGCATGGATAAGACCTATGAGAGTTCAAGGCATACCGAATCCAGGCATGACAAAGTAGGTGGCAGACAGAATTCTGGCAAAACTAAGTAGGTAGCTTGATGTCCAACTTACTGGAGAAGAGCAACTGAGCGGAGACACTTTTCACTAAGCAACATGCTCTAGTGGAGATCAAACATCCTTTGACTTACAGCCAGTACAAATTAAACCATTCATCAAATGAAACCTAATTTTCTCTGATTTTGAGTATACATTTGTGTCCCCTCCTGATTAATCTACTCTTTATCCTCTTAAGTCCCAATACCTCACGCTGATAGCGGTCACATCTTTCCATTTGACATGGTTTTCCCTCAAGCTTCATACCGCTCGAGAACATACAACTTTTTGTCCCCTCTCCACTGCTTCCTTGACAGCCATCTTGTCCTTTACCACACCATGCATCCCCAGTCCTTTACTCTCCAAGGGGAAAAGACCATAAATCCTGCTTTGTTTTGAGGCATGTATTTCTGTGATGCCCCATCCACCAAACACAATCCATCATTGACCAAATAACACAACATGTTAACAAATTTTTATTCTTTGAGAAAGAATAATCCATTGGAAAAGATACCAGGATTCATAGAAGACCTGAGGTATCTCTGAAAAAACACATTCCCACAGAGAGAATTAAGTCTGCCCCTCAAAATTTGAGAATTTCACTTTAACAGATCTTCACCAAATCATAGACATAGATATGAAAGTCTTTATCAAACTTGATGAAATACACAGAAGGTTTGTTGGGAAATTGGCAAATAATTTTACCTATCTCTTGGGTTCCATCTTTTTTGTTGTACTGCACTCTTTTGCCCTCCAAGGAATCCCTGCCTAATTCCAAAGTCACCTCTACTGGAGGACATTCAGGCATGATGTGGAGGTTGCCTTCAATGGAATCATCATGATGGTGGTAAAGGTACAGGACAGGATCATTCTCGTTTGCAATGTAGAAACAGGTCGTTATGGTCTGCACCTCATCTGGGACCACGCCACTCCACTCTTCCTTAGAGCCTGGCATGATGTGGAGGTTGCCTTCCAGGTAGTCATCCAGGAGGTGGTAAATGTACAAGGTCGGATCTTTCTTGTAGGTAATATAAAACCAGGTCTTCATGATTGGCACCTCTTCTAGGACCATCCCGTTCCAGTCATTCTTAGAGCCATTTGTGCCCATGAATGTATGTTTCACTGCTCTGCCAACTATGGTGTTTGAGAGATGAGTGTCTGTCACCTGAGGAAATGGCACATTATTAGGCAGGATCTTCAGGTTTAAAATCCTTTCATCACTATGAAGCTCCAAGCCATAGACACAATCAATCCCATCATATTTCAACAAATAGAGAGAGGGATATGTTGGCAGTTGATCTAGAATGATGGCTTTCCAATGGGTGACTGGTTCATTGGCTTCCTTCCAGCCATGAGAAATTCTGCGGCCAACAATATTCTCCAGGGCCTCAAAAGGCTTACTAAGTTTTTGCTTCTGGAGCGATGGCCCATTCTTCTTCTGGAGAGGTGGCATGCCACTTATACTAAGAGGCATCTTCATCATGGCGGGAGACTTTCTGAGATAGGCCACAGCACTCCTGTTCCACTGTCTCTTGGCTCTGTTTCTGTGCTTGGGCTTCATAGCTGCCAATCTCTGCATAGGAAGAACTCTTCAGTTTAAATCAGACACAAAGTGGTTTCCTCCACCATAAGTGCCTGCAAGGATAAGAAGGTGAGGATGTGAGGTCAAGGCTCTTTTTAGGAATAACTTTGGAGCAGGTGAAAAAGGCAGGGCTGAATAGATTTGGATACCTAAATGGAATATGTTCTTAAGAAATTAATAGGAAAATTATCAAACTCTTGTCTACAGCTCAGTATATGTGTATCAGAGACATATTCCTGCTGCAAAATGCAATTGACCACTACTGAGAAACCTACTTCCTGACTTACTATATCAATGAGAGAGGAAGCTATGCCTATACCTAAAGTGAGAAAGAAATATCTGAACAGATGGCAAAGAATTCAAAGAACAGCCACTCCTCTCCTTACCACTCATGCTACTGGTTAGTTGGCTGATCTATAACCACCTGCCCAAGGTCATGGCACTCCAGTCCACTGGCTCTCTCTATTGTGTCTCCTGATCTAGATCCAGGTTGATTACATAATGATATTCTGTATCTTCATTAGAGAAGTGAGAACTGTGAGTCAAACTGCCAAAAAAAGAAACATTAATCTGTGCATCAGTACATGTTAGAAATAATTATCTTTTAAAACACATATGGACAAAGAGGATCTTTGCCATTTAAGTGGACTGAGGAATTGGACATTTTTAGCAAAGATAGAGTGGGGAGAATACCTGACATTAACCGTCCCCCAGCTATCAAATATAGGAGCTGTTAACGACATAAATTTTGGACCCAGAGCAGATTTGAAAGAAACCTTTCTTTGACTACAGAGGTCCTAGTTGCTTCCTAAACATATTTACCAAAAGAAAATATCTTGGCTCTCTAGATTCCAACTACTGGAAATTCGGTTGAACAGTTGTAGAGCCCAAGAGCTGAACTGACCTCCTCAGCCACCGTGAAGATAGTAAGCCCACCTTCACAGAAGACTAGTGCTTCATGTGCAACAGAGTTGCCACCCCCAACCAAAGCTTTGTGACATCATCAAGGCTCTACTTATGTCATAAAACTCCTCCTAACCAGGTTTCTTCCCTACTAACCCCCAGAAATATCCAGCATACAGGTCCTAAAATGCTGTTCATAAAGCCCCATGAAGACCCAAAATAAAAACCCCAATCTTCTTCCCAATTACTTGAGTCATATTTTCCAAGTAACTCAACCCATTTATGTGTTTTTTTTTTTTCTGTAAAATAATTTTTGGTCTGAGTCAACAACTCACATGAATGTTTTTTTTCCTAGCTCCGATGTCCTCATTGGTTATTTTCTATTGATTTTTCCATTACTTCATAATAATAATTATCAAACTTTCCACTTCTCTTCCTCCTCCCACATTCTTCTTGCTCCGCAAATAAACCTCTCCACTCAAACACCAGTCCAAATAGAGGGCAGGGTACTTTGAGCTGTGGGAAGTCCAAGCCCACCCTTCATCCATCCAGATTTAGCAAGGTATGCATCCACAGAAAATATGATCACAAAAAGCCAGTGTATGATATGCAGACAATTGCAAGTGCCATTATCTTTGGCTTCTCCGTCTGCCCCAATTGTCAGCCACATTCAGAGCTTCCAGTTTGATCCCATGTTCTTTCATTCCCAGGTCACTGGATTAGTTGAAATCCCCTTAGTTCAGGCACAGTGTCTCATAGTGTGGACCAAGCCCTTATATTCCTGACATCCTTGCTCTTTTTCTCCATCCATCTGCTCTTCCAATGGAGCTTGGAAGCTCCATCTAGTTTTCTGATTTTGACCCTGACTTGATCTCCATCATTTGCCAAACAAAAGTTCCATGGTGGTTTTCAAGATAGTCAGTCATCAGTCTGACTATGGGACAAGGCACACATAGTTCCTAGGGACATGTCACAGTGCAGTCAACTTCTCCTCCCTGCTTAAGTACCTAGAGAGGGTCACCCTATGGCCTTCTGAGAACCACTCGAGAGATATCGATCTTGACATCCCCAGAATGGCCCCATAAATTGAGATATCATCAGTGTATGTGCATTAACTTGTGTGTGTTTTTGTGTGTGTATTTAAATTACAATAACAAATGGATTGTAACATTGAAGTTTCTTCTCATCTTGAGAAGAATATTTGCTACAGAAACACTCTCACAGTAATAGTGAGAGTGTAAACTATCTAAGAAAGGAGAAATAACTGGAGGAATCCCCCAGGAGTTAGGCTCAGTGTCCCAGGAATTACGCCCAAGGAAAGTCAATGAACTCAGTGATGGAAGATAAAACCCAGCCTAAATAAAACCCTAAATCATTTAGGTGGAACATGAGATACTCTTACAACAGTTACAAGAGGTCTAAAATGCCTGGACTGGAACCTAAGGGGAACACAATGACGTGGAGCTGAGAGTGCATGGCAAAACTGATTGGATCTGGCAAAATTATGTAAGCATACCAAGGAAACCACCAGTGCGACAAAACCCTAAGAAATCTGTATGACAACATATCATGTTGAACATAATGAGATTTATAGACAAAGGAAAGATCTTAATTATGTCACTGTCACACAGGTGATGATGAACCAGTTCCATCGTAGAGTGACTCCCTGCTGTGTTTAAGATAACCTGTCAATTCTGTCTAGTCAGTTACAAGGAAATTTGCATTAATTGCACAGATTAACTATCAGCATCATTTACTGCACAATCAAAGGCAAGGCAAAGAAATCATAGACATGTTGTTGAATGCTGATGATGTTATTTGGAGTTTTGATGGTTTTTTTCTTAAAGGGAAATCATCGGTGACTCTCATGCATGAAGCAGATCCTTTCTCTGTGATGTTTCCTGAATAGCCACTGAGATACCAGCCCATTGAGGTGTGGTCTCTCTCTCTTTTACAAAGCAACTTCTACCTTCAGCTTGATCTCTTGCTTGAGCTTCCCTTCCGGCTACTAGGCTCCTTTTCTGATCCTGCAGAGGGCTTTTGTAAGGGATTGTGATCTCTAAGTTTTTCCCCTTTCAAGAACTAATCATTCTATTAATCACAATTCTAAACTGCTGTGGGAGTTTGTTTGTGACTTATGCCTTCACATGTGATACAAGCGACCTGGGTGTATAGGGTCTTCTCTCTGTTCATGTGGGGAAGGCATGGCAGCAGGAGTAGATGGCTGCTCATTCTCTGTAAGGAAATCAGTAAACAGTGGGGACCAAGTACAAGGATGTCCTGAAATATTAAGTCTTGTCCTTTCAAGGCCCCAAAGCCTCCAGCTAGGTTCAGGGTCACGACAATCTGCAAAACCCACCGAGCATGAAGTATTCAGAACCAGAAGCCTGTGTGTGCCATATCACATAAATTCATCGTGAGTACACCAATCTGTTTCTTTTTAATTCTAAATTATTTTGTCCCATCAGAACGATCTATATTACCAATTAACCAAATTTGCTGCATCTTTGGTGTCCTAGAATTGCTTTAAATTGTTGCTGGGACAGTCTTACAAACCTTCCTGTGCTGTTATGAGACCTTAAGGGGACAGCACTTATTTCAGAAATCAAAGGCAGTTGGGTTCAATCCTATGGTTAGCTGTTAGCTAGACACTGGAAGGATGGATTTGACTAAGAAAGGGAGACAGCATACATGGAGGCAGGTAACCTTTCCTTTGCAAAATGACCCATTTTGAGGCCTTACATCAGGCTCTTCTCTTCTCCTAATCTTGTTTTTTTTTATTAGTTTAGGAGAAGAATTAAAACTCCATTTACAGTATCTGTGAAACTGAATGAGTTAAGTATGTGTGACCAACTTGATGTCTGCCTGTCTGTCAACAGGGCCAGAGTTCAGGGGCATCTGATGCATAGCACAGGAATGTCAGCCATCAATCTCTGGTCCACCTAACTCTACAGCATTAGAGTTGTCATGGTTGCTCATCTGATCTTCCTCATATGATCTCCATCCACAGAGATGTCAGAAAAATCCTCCCCTGAGAGTGCAAGTTCTTTACAAATGAAAGATTATACAACAGAAGACACATGAGAGATTTAAATGGGCAAGCTGTTGAAAGGATAAAGTGACAGAAGAAGTTTATTGATTAATTAAAGAAAGAATCCGCTTCAGCTGATAGGTTAGAACATATGTAGGTGGAGTAAACAAAATAGAATGCCGGGAGGAAGAGGTAGTGAGCTCAGAGAAGCCATGCTCCCCTCTCCCCGGCAGATGCCATAGCTCTGCTCTCTGAGGCAGATGTCGATGCAGCCAGCCACCATGTCAGACATGCTGAATTTTTCCTGGTAAGTGCACCTCGTTATACTACACTGATTATTAGAAATGGGTTAAAATTCTGAATCTAATGGGCCAGCAGTGTTTAAAAGAATACAGTTTTTGTGTATTTATTTCAGGCATAACCTTCATGCGGCCGTGGTGCTGGGGACACAGCCTTGCTGCTCAAATAACTACAGAATGGCTTGCAGCCTTGTGGACAACTGAATCCACTGAAAGCCTGAGAAATCTTGGGAAAGAGTAAAGCATGTTTTCTTGGTAGCAGGGATTTCTCGGTCTGCTCTGCTTGCTAGAAGAAAGCAAGGGCTCTCATGTAAAAGAGGCTTGCTGACTCAGCTTCAGCTGCAAAACCCTGCAGCCCTTAAGAGGTCCTGCCACAATACATTGAAATGGTGTTGATAAAAGCCAACTGAATGCTTGTATGTTTTCAGCAGTAGCAGGAAAAAAAACTGTGTTGTTTTAAAATGCCGGGTTTCTGGGCCATCCTGCCTGGGCAAACACTGACTGTTTGAGGAAGGAGGGCCAGCTACAGAAAGAGGGCTTGAGTGTTGTCTGTTGCAGCCTCTTTGATGGCAAGGACCTTGAAACACTGTAGACTTGTGGCATGAATGCGGCTCTGTTCGGTACCTCAGCCACAAGGTTGGAATGGCAGAAAGCTAAGGAATGGGCTACATCTGGCCAGCAAAGCCACGGCTTTAGTCCTACTGAGATTGCTTGGTAAATGAAAGACTCATGTGGTCAGAAAAACAGAGAGAGAAATAGAGTAAAGAGAGATTCAAAGACAAAGAAAATTTTTAAATGATTTACACTGTGTTAAAAATATGTGCAGGCTAAAATTTGAAGTTCTTAAAGTTAAAAAAAAGGAAGAGAGTTGTTGGGTGTGGTAGTACACACCTGTAAACCCAACACATGGGAGGCAGAGGGAGATTGACCTCTGTACCTTCAAGGTGAGGTAGCACACGCCTTTAATCCCAGTGCCTTGAAGGCAGAGACAAACAGATCTTTGTGAGTTCAATGTGTAGTAGCATACACCTTTAATCCCAATGCCTGAAAGGCAGAGAGAGGCAGATCTCTGAGACTTCAAGGACAGACAGGTATACAGAGTTATTCCAGGTCAAAGATACAGAGAACCTGTCTCAAAAGGCAAAAAATAAAAAGGAAAAGTAAACAATATAGAGGTTAAATTGAAGCACACAAAGATGGAAAATTTACAGCGAATTTTGATATTGTATGCTATTATGCTCTTTTTGAATCATTTGAATTTTGAGGCAGTAGCAATAGCTGCTCAAAGATGTTTCTTTATAAAAGCTGCTGAAATAATCCAACATAGATATTTTGAAAATGCCTTGACTTTGAAATTTGGATCTAAGGACATGATGCTTTGGAAAGGAGTTTCTATTTTGTTTTCACAGAGGGTGATAGTCTGTGGATGCCTCTATCCTAATATGGTAGGATGGACCACGCCCTACTTAAAGGTTGCTGTGAACACCTTTAAAAAATTGCTTCGCTCAACTACCAACTGAGACAAATCAATAATGATGCCACCATTCAGCAGGAAGCATTTTGGAGAGAAAAAACTGCACCCACGTTCCCAAATATGGCTTATAAATGTTCTTTTACATTTAAAGTGGGATGTGATATAGATATAAATATTTGCATTAATATAGATTTTGCTTTACTGATAGAGATTTTAGGTCAATTTTGTTATATGTATATGCATTTTTTATCTTAATTAAGGTATTGTGACTGTGTAGTTCATTTAAAAATATAATGTATATAGGTTATTAATGGATAATCATTAATAATACTCAAGTTTGTAGTCATGTTAGTTAGATTTTCTAGCTACATAGATATATATATTTCAGTTAGATAGGCATTATTCATATCTCTCTAGACTACAAAATAGGCTATTTAATGTTTTAGTAACTTAGGGTTTTTCATGACAGTGAGACACTCTATTCTTGGCAGCACATATCTACTTCAGGAAGAAGATGGGCATCACAGAGGATCCTTATGGAGTTTGATAGCCATTTGGGAAAGAAACTGCTCTTGCCTGGATTGTTGCATAAACTGTACAGAGAAAACACTCAGAGAGAGGACTACTGAACTTGCCTAAAGGTGAGATGATCTTTTCATGTTCCTGATTCAGGAAAGGGTCAGCAAAACATTCTTCAAGACAAGCAGATAGTGACTGCCTTTGAAATTTCCTGCTTCATGGAAATGTCTGCTGGAAACTATGGGCCTGTAGGCTGAGGATGGAAACACCAACGGTACAGAGGAACTTCGGGTGCCTGTCCAGGCAGCGAGATGTCTCTGTCATTTCTAGAGTTTGAAAATGGCTTACTTTTTGTTTGCTTAGGTAATACTGTATTATTCTGGAGTCTCTGATGGAGTTGAAGAATAGATAGATAGTTATAGTTTCCTATTGTTATGATAAAAGATAAAATAGATATAAATATTGTAACTGTAATTCTTGCTTGATAACTGTTTTGTTATATGTAATTTTGCTATGTTAAAGTTAAAGATTCCGTTCTTGTTTAAACAGAAATAGGAGTAATGAATGAGTATAGGTCATTGGTTAATTAGATAAAGAAACTGTTTGGCCTGAAAGGTTAGAACATAGGTGGGTGGAATAAACATAAGAGAATGCTGGGAGGAATAGGAATTGAGCTTAGAGATGCCATGCACCTCTCCCATGGGCAGAAATGGTAGCTCTGCACTCTGAGGCAGATGGTGATACAGCCAGCCACCAGGTCAGACATGCTAAATCTTTCCTTCTAAGCGCACCTCGTGCTGCAACATACATTATTAGACATGGGTTAAGAGGCTGAAAATAATGGGGCAGGCAGTGTTGAAATGAATAGTTTTGTGTTGTTATTTCGGAGCATAACCTTACAAGGCGGCCCCATGGGGATGCAGCCCTGCTGCTCAAATTTCTACAATCAAGGGGGAAATGGAAGAAGGGAAGAAAGAAGAGAGGGAGACAAGGAAGAATGGATGAATTCAATCATTCATTGGAAAAATTAGTGAACCAATGAATGAGGAGACCTAGTAGTAAAAAATTGCTGCCTTCCCTCAGAGAATCAGGTCAAATTAAGGATTGACAAGGTTTTCCACTAAGGAGGAGGCTTATTCCATTTTACCTTCTTTGTGCTCCAGGCCCACCCACAAGAGTGATGATGAGGACACGGAGAAGAAGAGGAGAGGGTGTACCAGAATTCCCTGGTACAATTTCTCACCCAAATTTTAGCTAAATCACCTGCCCTGGGAGAGATGATCTACGTGCTGGACCCTAACTCCCAGTTTGAAAACTCTCACATTTTAACCACGTTTGTGAAGATGAAGGAACCAAAAATAGCCCAGTTACAGGATGGCAGGTTCCTTACAGGATGGGAGTCAGACATCAGTACCATACTGGTATTTGGCGGTTTGATGGGTGTGTGGGGTCTTTGCCAGACTCCACCTAGCATCATGGATTCCCTACTTTACAGATATTATGGAGTTCGGTGCATTCATCATATGTGTGCATGTCACACACTAGTGGGCATCATATTTACATGTTTATCCTTAGTGTGGGTGAG